>NW_012103243.1:1443974-1514989 GCF_000951045.1 Mandrillus leucophaeus
GCTTCCAATGTGGCCAGTAGGTAAGTCAACCAAAGAGCCAGATGCTGTAGCAGGGGAAGCATTTTATCTGTCCTTTCAGCTCTTGCCTTGAAACAACTCAGAAGGAAGAGAAGTGGAGAGGGTTTACCTCTAAATAATACGGGGTATCCTTCAGTGAATAAAAATGTCTATACATTTCCACCTTTCTCTCAAACACACCCCCACATATGATGGCATTCTTGAAAGAATATCATAATGCTATGCTGGTAGGAGTGAAGGATGAACAACAACATGATAAAACTTGAAAAGTTGAAGCTTTAAAATGTTTTTGGTTAGCTTGAATTATGAGACTCCACTTTTCTGTATGTTTCAAGTTTTGCTTTTTGAGGGCTATAGACACTGATTATCAGGTTCAGTGCTCCTGAAGGACCTTTGGTTGAAATCTAGAACAATACCTTTACAAATATATCTCTAAGTGAACAGGGTAAGCCAATGAGACAGCTACCTAAGGAAACAACACGATTGAGCTCTCTATTGGAAAGTCACTATTCTCACCTTTCTACATCCCTTTTCCTTCAGTAGATCTCAATGCAGTTATTTTTCCATGTCTTGTAGCTTTTGATTCTTCATGGCTTATAAGGCTAGCTTTTTTATCCCCCTGAAAGGTATCATGCACATAGCTTGCTAATGAAACTTTTTGAAGTAGACTGGCATAGTGATTTATTAGTAGCAGCATTACTAATAATATACATAGTAGTATTTCTCAAGTGACAGCAATGTAATTAGTAATATCAAGAATATAAAAAAGCCAGGACTCAAGTGCCTATCGGAGAAAAAGACAAATAACATATAACCCAATCAGAATACAGGTACCCATTCAACCCAGTTGAAGAACCTGGAATGTTAGACTTACTGCTTTCTTTTTAGCTAAAGGATAATGTTTAAAAATTACTAGAGCTACAATGCTAAATCATGTAAACAAGTTGAATAAAATAAAAGGCATTTAGCTAGAAACTTGATTTTCCAGTTTAATGGTTACAACGTACTTGCCCTAATGATAATCTGGTTTGACAAAAAAAGCTGAAAAAAATGTAAACTTGCCGCTATTGTGAGAGAATTCGGGCAGGGTAGCATTCAGAACGGTGCTACTAAAATGGATCCTGGGTCAGTCATATTAGCAGCATCTCGTTACCCGGGTCTCTGCCCCAACCTTTGGAATCAGATTCTTTGTGAATGGGGCCCAGGGTTCTGTATTACAAGCTCAAAGACAATTCTTATGCATAATGAAGATTGATAACTTCTATCTTAGAGTGTAGCAAGATATTTTAGTCTTTCTCAGAAATGTATTTTCCTGAACTAGCTTCTATTTTAAGTAGGTTTCTATCAGAAGATATTTCTTATATAAGAAATGAAATTGACTAGAAAGTCTCAGAGCTTTGGACCTCTGTCTAAATTGCATTTATAACTCTTTGTAACTTGCTTAAGTTGAAGTCTCTAAAGTTGAGATAATGTACAAACATTTCCTATATTCGTTTAAATAGCATAAAGTGTTAAGTAGTTATGTCTACATGTAGTAGTTGTTTGGTGTTTAGTTTTTAATGACTAGTGTATATGTGTAGCCCTAAAGGCTCTGACAAACCAGCTATAGTTTTTGAGGGTTGATTACAAGCTTGTTTTTCCTGTGTATATCACTTCCCACCCTGGATCGCAACGGAGGTGGGAGAACAGCAAGAACAGTGGGGAAATAAAAAAATAGTCTAGGCAGTAGTTGGTATTTGACAAAATGACATGTATCATTTTTTGGAAACACTTTAGCCAATCAGTCAAGATTGAGATGCCCATAATAGAAAAGGCAATGTAACACAGATTTGATCAACAAATATTAGTTGAATGATTAATACAATATGTAAAAATCTGCTTAGAGAATTCTTAGTCACTTCTTCTGTCTGTAAATCTCCTTCTTGATACAGGAGATGACGATGACTTCTGTGTTGCCTTCCAGTAGAGAAGGGGTGTCCAATCTTTTGGCTTCCCTGGACCACACTGGAAGAAGAATTGTCTTGGACCACACATAAAATACACTAATGATAGCTGATGAGCTTAAAAAAAATCACAAAAGAAAAATGTTTTAAGAAAGTTTACGAATTTGTGTCGGGCTGCATGCAAAGCTGCCCTGGACTGCATATGGCCTTCAGGCTGCAGGTTGAACAAACTTGCAATAGAGCATGCCCGATCAATGGAGCTACCAAGTCATAAAGCATGTGGTGCTACTGCCTGAAGCGATGATGTCTTTGTCAGGGAGGACAAAGCATGAGTCAAAGCAAGGAGTCAAACCCTGAGTGTGTATTGACTGTCTACTCTGTACCAGTACAGTGACCAAGGAAAAAACAGAAGAACCAATGGATATTGTTGTACCCTCAGAAAATTTTGTTGAAGAGAAAATAACTGCTTGTTCAAAAAAATAGAAAAGCCAAAATGAGCGGTGTCTATTTATTGCAAATGCAAATTTGTTCAAAGAATATGATGGCGCTTTTTGTTGCAAGGAGCAGACACTGGCCAAAACCTAAAGAGAATACTTAGCTTACAAAACTGAGTTGTCTTTAGACTGGGATTGGAAAGACCTAATTGAGAATCTTAGTGATTCACTGCATATCCATGTGTTTCCTTCTTTCTACCTTACCTACAGGAGTGTCAGTTTCATCCTAAGTCTAACTTATTCATAGTTCCAAGATGTTTTCCAACAGCTCCTAGACCTGCATGCTTGTTTGTGCAGTTGGAAAAGAAAGTGCATCTTTGTCTCAGCATTTTAGCAAAACCCTAGTAAATTTCATCTATCTATCCCTGAACCAAATACACCATCAAAGGAATTCAGTGCCTGGGTTTAGCTCAAGTCTCAAGTCCTGCTTTTAGAGCTGAGGATGGGGTGAGCATCCTTGGAACGGGAACCTTGCCAAGCACATCTTGGGACTGGTAAGAAGGAGGGGATGGAAGAAAAGGAGGCAAATAAGCAGCCAATATAAAGGGTAAATGAAGGCCAGAATAATGAAGGAGTACTTCTTGTAAGCAGTGGTACTAGGTTGGCACTAGAAGAGTCGGTAAATAGAGGGAAAGAGGAGAGGAGAACACTCAGTAGCAGAAAAGAAAAAAGAAGCCCAAAGTCGAGAATTGTCATGGATGATGGGAACAATGAAGCGGTCCTGACTAAGTCAAAGAAAAAGTCATATTGGAGAGTATAGGCATCAAGTTTGGTGTTTGGGGCCATATTTTGCAGGGTAGGCCAGTTTAGATTTAATGGGGTAAGCAATAGGGAATCATAGATAGACGGAGTTGCACAGTAAAAAGTATTCTCTTACATTGTTTTGTTCTTTCTCAAACCAATTGCATGTGCCTTCATTTCGTTTTTGTTTTGTTTTGCTTTTTAGCAAGGAATTATCTATGAGGTGCTGGATACAAAGATAAAAGGCACAGAGCTGACACTTAGAGAATTTCCAGTCTGGTAATGTAGATCCATGTAACCGACTTCATTATGCAAACTGTGCCAAACAAATTTTACCCCACTAATTCATTTATTAAAACTAGGAAAAACACTATAAAATATGATTTTATATTTTGCACCAAAATAATTACATTCCCTGACTCTTTAGATCTTTAGGTTTTATATTCGGACTCAGGACCTTGCTTGGTCTTCTGTTTGACCACAAATGAAGCCTTCATTAGCTGTGTGGATGTGAGAAAGGAATTTAGACGTCTAGCTGTGAACGGACTCAAGTTATTTTTGAAAAAAGTCATAAACAAAAACTGAAAAGAAATGACCTATACAGGAAGGTGCAGGACCCAGAGAGAGAGAGAGAGAGAGAGAGAGAGAGAGCGCTCCTGTGTGCTCTCTTCGGAGGAGGCTTCCTGTCTCCCAATGGGCCGGGCAGCCTGGCTGCTCCTTTCAGCGGGGACGGGTGTCAGGTTGCTGCAGGTGTCGCTGAAGGCCGGTGAGTGATTGCACCATCAGCTTCCTACCGCGATCCATCATGCGGCCCCAGCCGGTGAAGAATCACAGCCTCAGCAAGGTGCTGAGCCCAGCAACATATCATTAAACAAGGTTACCACCGGCAGATTTGTTCCCATGATCAATCTGGTCAATAACCGTTCCACCTCGCTGTACAATTTCTCCCCCACCCCCCCACCTTAAAACATAAACAAGTATTATGAAAGCACTTGCAGAACAATGTAAAGCTTTCAGAAGTCTTCATTTCTCCTGTGGCATTCCGCAAGCTTCTTTAAAAACCCTTATAAATCATGAAAAATAACCTTTACTACAGGATATATCCTCAGGCAAATGCTCTACCCTAATTCCATATTTTATTACCTGATACTGACTGATTTTTTTTTTTCTCCAATTGATTACTGAATAGCATTGGGACAATTTCTTTTTTTATTTCCCCTCAAGTCTGCATAGCTCACTAGTTTCTTCCCTTAGGAGGTCCCAAATGAGATAGAAGTAAAACACTTATTGCTTTTATGGCTCAACTTTAATTCTCGTGTTTTGCATTTAACTCTTCACATGCCTTGGCAGACAAATTACTAAGTGGTGTCAGATATTTGCTTGACAGAAAGTATCTTGACTTCATTACAGTGTAATTGAGATTGGTAAATGTTATAACCATTAGAACTGAGCAAATTGAACAGGAATCTCACAAGAAAAACCTATTCAGTACTCTCCACTGGGTGGTTTGAAACAAAAGATCCCAGTACATATGGGAATTAAACAAACAAAAATGAAAAAGCCCGTATATATGAACACTTATTTCAAAAAAGAATATTTTTCAACCATAAACTCTCTTTTCTGACTGAGCCCTCTTGACTATTTTAGAAACTTCAAATTTTATCTTACAAAATATATCATACTTTCAATATGAAATCATCCTTCAAAAGGTAGACAAAATATTAATCTTGTTCAGAGTAGGTGCTGTGGCTTATACCTGTAATCCCAGCACTTTGGGAGCCTGAGGTAGGAGGATCACTTGAGCACAAGATTTCAAGACCAGCATGGGCAACATAGAGAGACCCTCATCTCTACAAAAAGTAAAAAACTTAGCTGGGCATGGTGGCATGGATGCCTGTAGTCCTAGCTACTTGGGAGGCTAAGGAGGGAGGCTTGAGCATGGGAGGTCGAAGCTGCAGTGAGCCGTGATTGCACCACTACAGTCCAAACTGGGCGACCGAGTGAGACCTTGTCTCAAAAAATATATACATTAATCTTATTCAAGTGGGATCTCCTCTTATTCTAAAATTAAATTATTGATCTAGTTACTCCTTATGCCTGAGTCACTTATGGTTGTAAGTTTATATTCATATATTCATATGATTAAAAATATATATAATATGTGGTTAAAAACAGACACATTGGTGATCTTGGCCTTCTCAAAAATCATTAGAATTTAAAACTTCATCATCAATATGAACTCAAACTCTATACCAACTTCCAAATCTTTCATTAATACATTAATACAAAAATAAAGTTTGTTCTCACTCCTACTGTTATGGAAGGCACTCTTGAGATGGTCCCAGGGAGACAAAACAGATTTCATTTTTAAATCCTTCCAAAAAACAAAAGGTTTCTACAAAGTCCCGTTAAGTAATTGCGTTGAGTAGAAAATCCATATAGAAATTCAAGTTGCCTAGCCTATTTTTCTTTATTCTTTTATTTAAATCCATTTCCTCCATTTCTTTATCTTCTTAGTAGAGATAAATTGCAGCTGGGGATTTATCTCTGTGTAGAACACCATGTATTCTAAGTTAAGCATTCATGGATACAAGATTAAATGCTTTAAATGCTCATGTTACAAAGCATACCGCTGGCTTGATAAGCCTGAGACTTCTTCCCAAGTAAAAATTTAGTTATTTGGAGAAAGTAGAACTCATTGTTTAGACTTCAAAAATATATAATCACTTCTTCTTTTAAATGTATGATATATTCCCTGTTTATTAATGGAATTCACTCTTTATTTTAAATGTTTATTTTTAGCTTATTTTTGAATATTCTTGGAGTAATCCTTGCCAGGAAAGCCAATTTTAAGAAGCATACCTAACTTGTATTGATATTACCACTAGGAAATTGATTGCATACTGGTGTAGATTAAAAGAATGCATCGTTCTTTCAGAAGATGTGAGTTAGTCTATTCTGTTCTGGCTAATGTGAGTTCCAGATTCTCCTAGGAATATCATTTCATATATCAATGTTGATGACATGATAAAAATGTTATAGATTGGTAGCTCTTAATTCATTTTTCGGAGAAAAATAGGAAAGATTTGTAGTAGATCCAGGTCGTATCTTTAGTTCAACTAATATTTATTGTATGCCCATTGTGTGTAAGGCACTATGTTTTAGTTTTCTCTTATAATAATTGCATGGTTGCAGATTACATTGCTATGTTCAGAAGATACTAAATCTGAGTCATGTAGTAGAGACTTAATTTGGTTAAAACCAAGATGACTTATAGTCTAGACACAACATTCATGGCAGCTTCGTAATGGGCTTAGGTGGCTCTTACAGTACAATAATGCAAAAGATTGAAGGAAGCTATTGCTTCCATAATATACTATAATTTGACTTAGGCTCTGCGTAGATACAGTCATCAATAACTCAGTAAAAACAATTTCACATCTAAGCACCGGCTCTAACGACAAAAATGCCTGGATTCTTGAAAGGAATGTGATAGAAATACAAGGCATTTTTCATATTATCCATTATCCTTCTTTTGTTGCTGATTTAACTAATGACATAAGCTCAAATTTCGAAGGGCATAAATGAAAAAAGATACATATGAAAATGTATTAGTTATAGGTGGCTTTAGAGAGCATTTTCATAGCATTTTTAGTATTCATAAAAGTGTTTTCAAGCATTAGTAAATAACCAAATACTGTTAAATAATAGCATTTAATTTTTAATTCAATTAAATCTTTATTTTAATCACCCAGAACTAGGGATATTTGTCCCTATTTAAGGGTGAGTTAAAGCTTTCCCATTTGTGTGTGTGTGTGTGTGTATGTGTGTGTGGCTGTGTGTGCATTTTTTATGTTTCCCTGGGTCCCTATGATAAGCCCCAGTTGTGTGCCTCTCACAAATTAATCTTCAAAGTACCTCCAACTGCATCTTACATAAATTTTATTCTCAGTGGAAATATTGTAGGATAGTCAACCAAATACTTTAAAGATACTATCACCACATTTACTGTTTGTTCTGCACTTAATTATTAATTTACACATCCTTCCTAGAAATTCCACTCACCTCAAATCAAATGTGTTCCTATATTTGTTTTCCTCTGGATCATTCTCTTTAGACCCTGTATGGTCAGCACAATGTATCAAGCAAGGCTTGAAGCTTTACCTTAACTGAGGTTGTCTCCCTTTCTCACATCTGGTGCATTACCAGGTGGCATGATGCAACTGGTACGAGACTCAATGCCAACCGTTATGTATTCTAGTCCATTCCGTTCTGTTCGTTTTGTGTTCCAATTTCTTTTCAGTAACAAAATTTCACATATGTCCTTAGGTATAACAAAACAAGCTCCCTTTCCTTTGAAAGAAAGATAAATGTGTTTCGCTAAGCAAGGATGAGGTACAGGGCTGGGGAGTAGGAGTGGTATGGAAGGTAAGATTTTTGTTTGTGTTTAATTTCATTCAAGGCTGGAAGTCAGCTAACCAAGGCATTGCAAGTGGATAACTTGGCATTGTAGAGAACAGGATTTTCTAAGTTTTTGGTCAATGCTAGCAAAGATGTGAACCTAGTTATTCCTGAAGGACTTTATATTTTGTATTTTCCATTCTGACTTTTTAACTTGTGGCCGTCATTGCTTGGATACCCCTTTCCAGTTTCGCCTGATTAAAGCACAACCATGAGTAGTCAGCACAATGGAGGCCTCAGCCCCTCCAATGGTACCTCTTGGTCCCTGGTATTATGCCAGGTTTAGGGTCCTTTGAATGACAACACTCTTACACATTTCGAGACTATAGGGCCAGATACAGTGCCTTCTATAGGGCCAGATATAGTCTCCTTCTACTATTATCAGGCAACTGTATGCTGTTTTTGTTATCACTTCTGGACAGAGCTGTATGCGTCATGGCAAAACAAGACTAATTGAGAGTTTCTTTGTGTCCAATCAGCCATGATGCATTAAGATGGCTAAACATGAACAGCAGGAACCTGTAAGTTCAGGCTCTTGCAATTCATCTCACTAGAGTAGACAACTTTTAGGGAATCACATCTACTAACACACGAAATACACTTGAATTTGCCTTATTCTTGATGTTTTGCTTGCTTGCTTCATTCAGCAAACACAACAGGGGCCTTCTTCAGGCTCTGTGAGAAAGGGGATTTAAAAACACAGCTCCAGAAGCTCAGGGTCTAAAGCAATACCCAGAGAAGCAATGAGATCATCCCAGGATTATGTGATAAGTGCAACAGCATGGGTATGCACAGGGTGTGCTGAGAGCAGGTGTCGAAGAACTACACTGTCACCCCACATCAAGAAAGTCTTTGTGAAGGAGTTAATGCTGAAAAGCAGGAGACTGCTGACTGGAAAAGCAGGCAAAACAAGAAGCGTGGTAAAAGTTCCCCAAGCCCAGGGGTGTGCAATGAGGCAGGTGTGGTGGTTGGATCACTGATGGCCTATAGAGTACAGGTGAAAGACGAGGTTGTCTCAGTGGGTAGGACCCACCTCCTAAAGGGATGTGCTGAGAAGTCTGGATTTCATGCTGGAAGAGAGCAAAGTAACTCAGCAGTGACCTTGGAAAAGGATTTTCCTTCTTGTGTGAAACACTTCAACTCAGGGTACTAACAAATGTTTTTAAAATGTATTTTTAATAATAAATATCATAATTGTAAAAGCAATTAACTCTCACTTTCAGTATAAGGCACACAATCTCTGTTTTATAGAGGTTTATCATGGCTGTGCCCATTGAAAGAGAGATTAATTCGTTATGTCTGAAAGTCATCAACGGAAAGAGAATAAAAGTATTATAGAAATAGATGATCAAGGGGGCCTACACACCAGTGAAATTCTACCAATGACAGAAATTGCATAATATTATTTCTTCAAGAAGCATTGCTGTCAAAAGGATTTTAAAAGACAGACAAAGAAATGGCAGGTGGAGAGCAGGTCCTAAATTTCTAAAGGGGGAGATGTCAAGAACTGTGACTGGATGGATTGCTGGTGATGGAGAACTAGTATGATTCTCTCAGTTTGTCAGCTTTTCCTCCAAGATTGCCATGAGGGATGGGACTCCTCAATTCTTGTTTTTCCACTCTGACAGCAGGAGCAGTTCTGCTGAGGAGCCTTCAGTGAGTGGCTGAGCTGGATACAGCTACAGTACTCAGTGGTTCACAGAATAGACATGCATTTGGGGGAAGATGGTCTCCAAGTCAACAAGAGCAGTCAACTTTTACCTAATGTTTATTGCATCCATTGACTGGGGAGGTCATCTAAAGAGAAAATGTTGGAGTCATATATGAAAAATCAAGTATTTCCATAAGGAGTACTATTCTGAAATAAATAAAATGTTAAAACTCTTTGGCCTTAGACACAAACCTGAAATGAAAACACAAACATGCAAATGGTTAATAGAGCATACAGGAGAGCTGACTTCTTGTTTACATTTCAATATCATGAATAATATTTTGTTGGGCCAATTTCTGTGCCTTTATCCATGTATAAACATTTGAAGGGATCAGAACAGAATAAATTCAATTCAAAATGTAAGCTTATTTATATTCTTAGCATCATATTTTACTTTTTATGAACTTTATATAAAATAGAATCATATAGTATAGTATACAGTTTTTACATATTACTTCTTTTGTTTAATATTATGTTTGTGAGAGTCACCCATGGATTATGCGAGCAGCCTTTCTTTCATTTTTATTGGTGTGCACTATTCCATTATATACCATAATGTACTTATTCATGCTATTATTGATGGGCACTTAGGTAATTTCCAGTTTGGGGTTATTATGAATATTGCTGCTGTGGGTATGTCTGAAGGGTGTACAGTTAAAAGTGCATTGATCCTTGCGTATATGTGTTCAACTTTAGTGAATACCACCAAACAATCTTGCTAAGTTCTATAAATTTATAGTCTTTCCAGCAGTGTCTGAGAGCTTGTTGTTCCACATTATTGCTAAATATTTAATACTTGATACTACTTTTTTTATATTAATCATTTTGGAGAGTGTTAAATAGTATCTGATTGTGGGTTTAATTTGCATTTTCTGGTGAATGATAGTGAATGCCTTTTCGTTTGTTTATTGGGTAATGAATATACTCTTTGAAATGCCTTGTTTAAATTTTTTATTATTGGATATCTTTATTTTTATTAATGATCTGTGGGAGTTCATTTATAGTCTGGATTTAAATTATTTGTTGGATATATGTATGATATACATCTCTCATTCAGCAACTTTCTCATTCACTAGCTTAAGAGTGTCTTGATGAATAGAAGTTCTTAAAGTCAGTAAGGTCTAATTTATCCATTTTCTTCTTTAGAATTACTGCTTTTTCTATCCTATTTAAGAAATCGTTGCTCATCCTCACAACCTACAGACACTTTTCTATGTTAAATTTTTAAAAATGTATTGTTTTACTTCTTACATTTAGGAAATATATCTGAAGTTGGTTTTTGTGTTTTGTGTGAGGTGACCGTCAAGAATTATTATTTTTTTCCCACGCTGATACCTATCTGGGGGACTTCCCCACTGCGCTGGAATGTCACATGTCTACATATGTGAGAGGCTGTTCTTGGACTATGACATAGTTTGGCTCTGGGTCCCCACCTAAATCTCATCTGAAATTGTAAACCTCACTTATCAAAGGAGGGACCTGGTAGGTGGTGATGAGATTATGGGTGTAGCTTCCCCTAGGATGTTCTCATAATAGTGAGTGAGTTCTCACAAGATCTGATGGTTTAAAAGTGTGGCATTTTCCCTTTGTGTTCTCTCTCCTGCTGCCGTGTAAGACAAACCTTGCTTCCCCTTTACCTTCCGCCATGATTGTAAGTTTCCTGAAGCCTCCCCAGCCATTTGGAACTGAATGAATTAAGCTTCTTCTTCTTTTCTTTTTTTTTTTAATAAATTACCCAGTCTCTAGTATTTCTTTATAGCAGTGTGAAAACAGACTAATGCAGACTCTATTCTGTTCCATTGCTCAGTTTGTCTGTTCTGGCACTGATAGCACACTGTCTTAATTACTGTAGATTTGTAAGTCTGGCGGTTTTAGTTCTCCAATCTTCTTGTTCTTCAAAGTTTCATGGCTGATATTGATCCTTTGTGTTTTCTTGTTAATTAAATTTATTTCATTTCCACAAAGTATGCTTTTTTTATTGGAGTTAGATTTTTCTATAAAGTATTTGAAAGGAGAATTTATATCTTTACACTATTACTCTTTTAAGCAATGAACATGATACATTCTACCATTTATTTGATTTTATTTAAATTCAGCAATGTTTTGTAGTTTTCTGTAAGATATTGCACATGTTCATTAAATTTGTTTCTAGGTATTTAATTTTGTGATATTATTATAAATGCGTTTTTCAAATTTTATTTTTCTAATTATTTGTTGCTAGAACATAGCATACATTGATTTCTATTTACTGACATTTTATCTAATAACCTTGCTAAATTTATTTAATAAGTCTGATAATTTATGTGTTAATTCTTTTGAAGATTTTCTCCGTATACAGTCAATTCATCTATAAAATATGTTAATTTTTTTCAACCTTTTACCATTTTTTTCTTGACTTATTGCCCTCTCAATAACCTCCAATTTAATGTTGATTGTGGCAAGCATTCTTGTCATTTTTTTCTACTTTAAAAGGGAAATGAAAACTTTCAATATTTTACATTTAATATGTATGACGTTCATTGTAAGTTTTTTGTAAATATTCTACACCAGATTAAGTTTTCTTTTCTACTATTTGTCTATTTTTAAAATTTTTTATTTTGTTTATTTATTTTGTTTTAGAGACAGGGTCCCACTCTGTCACCCAGGCTGGAGTGCAGTGGCATCATCATAGCTCACTGCAGTCTTGAATTCCTGGGCTTAAGCTAGGATGACAGGTGCATGCCACCATGCCCAGCTAATTTATAAATTTTATGTAGAGACAGGGATATAGCATGTTGCCCAGACTGGTCTCAGACTACTGGGCACAAGTGAACCTTCTGCCTCAGCCTCCCAAAATGCTGGAATTATAGGCATGAGCCACTGTGCCTGGCCTGTGTGTGTGTGTGTGTGTTTTAATCATTAATCAGTGTTAAGCTTTATTAAATGCTTTTTCTGAGTCATGAATTTTCTCTATTATGTTAAAGTGGCTAATTACTTTGATTTTCAAATTTTAAACAATTTTATTATTCTGAAATAAGTACAACTTTGTGATAATTTATTATCTTTTTAAAAAATACAATTTAAAAGGCTATTTTATATATAATCTGAAGAGTTGAAACCAAAGGACTTCAAATTGACCACGCAAGACTGGGGCAAATATTGCATTCCATTTTTACTACTGAAAGTTTCAATTTGTTGACATTATAAAACACAAGCCAAAATAGGTTAATGCTTATTTATGAAATACAAAGATACTGTTATGGTTTAAGTTTGTCTCCACCAAAACTCATGATCTCATGTTGAAAATTGATCTCTAGTCCAATATTGAAGGGTACGGCCTACTGGGAGGTGTTTGGGTCGTGGGGGCAGATCCCTCATGAATGGCTTGGTGCTTTTCCAGTGGTACTGAGCGAGTTCTTGCTCTTATGAGACTGGTTAGTTCTCTTGGGAATGGATCAATTCCCACAGAGTGAGTTGTTACAGATTCGGTTTTCTTCTGTTTGGTCCTCTCTTTGCACAGACCTTCTTCCCCTTTGACCTTCTCTGCCATGTTATGATGCAGCATGAAAACCCTCACCAAAAGCCAGGGTCATGCCCTGAATGACCTCGCCTGCAGAATCATGAGCTAAATAAACCTCTTCTCTTTATAAATTATCCGGCTTCAGGTATTTTGTTAGAGCAACACTAAGTGGACTAAAACAGACATATTCCCAGTGCTTACAAGTGCAAAATTAAATTAGAATTAGAGAGGCAGTCTTCCCTAGTGGAAAGCACCCTATTTGGAGTCACACAGCCCTGATTGAAATCTGGGCCTCACAATTTACTTGGAGGACTTTGATAAGTGACTGTGAGCTCAGATATTCTTAGGTTTATTGTATGGTTTAAATAAAATCATGTATTTAAAATCTAGTTTCTTCTACAGGATTTACTTATTTTAATCAATAGGGACTTTTAATTAATTTTAACTGACATTTGTCAGTTTTTCTCATAAAAATGTGTCAGTATGCATTACTGGAACATACCAATGCAATTTCCTTACATTCTGGGGAGATAATTTTCACTATTTCTCTGAATAACAAGCAAATTAAATAACAACAAAAAAACCCAAGGAGCTAAATTTTTATATTACTGCAAGTTTTGGCCAACTTTTTACTTGCACCTCTATTAAATAAAGCAAAGTTGACTGGATAGAGAAGATGGGGAGACCCACATTCTGGGAAAATTCTCCCACATGTATCATGCTTAGAATATTTTGTTGCTCTTATATTCTTAGTGGTTGCTCTAGGGATTATAATAGGTACTTAATTACAATGTACTTTGGGTTAATGCTGATTTATTTGCAGTTACACATGGCAACTTTGCTCCAAAGAGCAATATTTTTTTTCCTCTTCATATGTTCTAATAGAGCAACTCTTTTCTACATCCTTACTTTGAGTTATTATAGTCATATATTTCATGTGATGTGATAAATTCAACAATGTGGAATATTGTTGTTTCATAAAATTTTGTATGTCTTTTAAAGAACTTAAGAGAAGAAAACAAAAAATTATGAAGTCTATGGTATTGACCCACATATTTGCCATTTCCAGTGCTCTTTATGCTCTTTCTTTTTCTTTTCTTTTCTTTTTGAGATGGAGTTTTGCTTTTGTTGCCCAGGCTGAAGTGCAGTGACACAATCTTGGCTCACTACAACCTCCACCTCTCAGGTTCAAGCAATTCTCCTGCCTCAGCCTCCTGAGTAGCTGGGATTACAGACACCCGTCACCACGCCCAGCGAATTTTTTGCATCTTTATTAGAGACGGGGTTTCACCATGTTGGAAAGGCTGGTCTTGAACTCCTGACTTTCAGGTGATCTAACCACCTCGGCCTCCCAAAGTGCTGGCATTACAGGCATGAGCCACTGCACCTGGTCTATTTTTCTATAAATTCAGTTTACCATATGGTAAGCATGAAGTACTTCCTTTTAAGTCAGGTGTGCTAGCAATAAATTTTCTCAGTCTCTTTATCTAGAAATGTCTCTTCTTTTCCTTACCTTTAGAATGATAGTCTTGCTGGATATAGAATTCCTCACTGACACTTATTTTTGTCACAGTGCTTTGTGGCATTCCACTTCCATTTGGGCCCTGAGGTTTCTGAAGAGAAGTCAACTGTTAATAATATTATTATTCTCCCTTACAAGATGAGTCTGTCTTCCCTCTCTGCTTTAATTTTGTTCATTTTTTTTTAACAGTTTGACTCTGATATGTGTAAGTGTAGATTTTTGTTTGTTTGTTTTGATCATATGCGATGTTACATTTACTTTCTTGGGTCTGTAGATTAGTGTTTTGTTGTTGTTGTTGTTATTTGTTTTGTTTTTATCAAATGTGGAAAGATATTAGCCTTTGTTTCTGTTTGTGCTTTTTGTTCCTCGCTTTCTCTGTCTCTTTACTATTTATTAGACTTCCATTACATGTATTTTTTTTTTTTTAATTTTTACTTTTTATTTCAGTAGGTTTTTGGGAAACAGGTGGTATTTGGTTTCATGGATAAGATCTTTAGTGGTGATTTCTGAGATTTTGGTACACCCATTACCCAAGCAGTGTACACTGTCCCCAATACACAGTCTTTTATCCCTCACACCCCTCCTGCCCTTACCCCCAAGTCCCCAAAGTCCATCATCGTTCTTATTCAGTCCTTATAGTTTAGCTCCCACTTAGAAGTGAGAACATATGATGTTTGGTTTTCTCTTGAGTTACTTCACTTAGAATAATGGTCTCCAATTCCATACAGGGTGTTGCAAAGGCCATTATTTTGCTCCTTTTTATGGCTGAATAGTATTCCATGGTGTGTTTGTGTGTGTGTGTGTGTGTGTATATATACATATATATGTATATGTATATATGTATATATGTGCGTGTGTAGATATACATATGTGTGTGTGCATATATATATATTTTCTTTATTCACTCATTAATTGATGGGTCTTTGGGCTGGTTCCATATTTTTGCAATTGCAAATTGTGCTGCTATAAACATGCATGTGCAAGTGTCTTTTTTCATATAATAACTTATTTTCTTCTGGGCAGATACCCAGTAGTGAGATTGCTGGATCGAATAGTAGATCTGCTTTTACTTTTTAAAGAAATCTCCACACTGTTTCCCATGGTGTTTATACTAGCTTACATTCCCACCAGCAACGTAAAAATGTTCCCTTTTCACCGCATCCACAGCAACATCTATTATTTTTGATGTTTAAATTATGGCCATTCTTGCAAGAGTGACATGGTATCACATTGTGGTTTTGATTTGCATTTGCCCGATCATTAGTGATGTTGAGCATTTTTCATATGTTTGTTGGCTATTTGTATATCTTCTTTTAAGAATTGTCTATTCATGTCCTTAGCCCACTTTTTGATGGGATTGTTTGTTTTTTTGCTTGTTGATCTGAGTTCCTTGTGGATTCTGGATATTAGTCTTTTGTCGGATGCACAGTTTGTGAAGATTTTATCCCACTCTATGGGGTTTTCTGTTTACTCTGTTGATTATTTCTTTTGCTGTGCAGAAGCTTTTTAGTTTAATTAAGTCCCATCTATTTGCTTTTGGGTTCTTAATCATGAAGTCCTTGCCTAGACAGATGTCTATAATTTTTTTCCAATGTTATCTTCTAGAATTTTTATGATTTCAGGTCTTAGGTTTAAGTCTTTGATCCATCTTGAGTTGATTTATGAATAAGATGAGAAATGAGAATCCAGTTTCATTCTTCTACATGTGGCTTGCCAATTATCCCAGCACCATTTGTTGAATAAGATGTTTTGGTTTGCTTTGTTGAAGATCAGTTGGCTGTAAGTATTTGACTTCATTTCTGGGTTCTCCATTGTGTTCCATTGATCTATGTGCCTATTTTTATACCAGTACCATGCTGTTTTGTTGACTATAGCCTTATAGTTTGAAGTCGGGTAATGTGATGCCTCCAGTTTTGTTTTTTGCTTAGTCTTGCTTTGACTATGTTGCCTCTTTTTTTGTCCCATATGTATTTTAGGATTTTTTTTTTCTGATTCTGTGAAGAATAATCGTGGTATTTTGATGGGAATTGCATGGAATTTATTGATTGCTTTTGGCAGTATGCTCATTTTCACAATATTGATTCTACCCATCCATGAGCGTGGGATGTGTTTCCATTTGTTTGTGTCACCCATAATTTCTTTCAGCAGTGTTTTGTAGTTTTCTTTGCAGAGGTCTTTTACCCTTTGGTTAGGTATATTCCTAATTATTTTATTTATCTAATTTTTTGCAGCTATTTTTAAAGTGGTTGAGTCTTAATTTGATTCTCAGCTTGGTTGCTGTTGGTGTCTAGCAGTGCTACTGATTTGTGTACATTAATTTTGTATCCTGAAACTTTAGTGAATTTATTTTTCAGTTCTAGGAGCTTTCTGGATGAGCCATTAGGATTTTCTAGTTATACAATCACATCATCAGTGAATAGCAACAGTTTGACTTCCTCTTTACCGATTTGGATGCCCTTTATTTCTTTCTTTTGTCTGATTACTCTGGCCAGGACTTCTAGTACTATGTTGAGTAAAAGTGGTAAAAGTGGGCATCCTTGTCTTGTTCCAGTTCTCAAAGAGAATGCTTTAAGCTTTTCCCCATTCAGTATAATGTTGGCTGTTGGTCTGTCATAGATGGCTTTTATTACCTTAAGATATGTCCCTTCTATGCCAATTTTGCTGAGGGTTTTAATCATAAACGAATGGTGGATATTGTCAAATGCTTTTTTTGGCATCTGTTGAGATGGCCACGTGATTTTTGTTTTTAACTCTGTTTACATGGTATGTCATATTTATTGGCTTGAGTGTGTTTCATCCCGGCATCCCTGGTATAAAACCCAATTGATTATAGTGGATTATCTGTTTGATACACTGTTGGATTCAATTAGCTAGTATTTTTTTGAGGATTTTTGCATCTATGTTCATCAGGGATACTGGTCTGTAGTTTTCTTTTTTTTTAGTGTCCTTTCCTGGTTTTGGTATTAGATGATACTGGCTTCACAGAACGATTTAGGGAGGATTCCTTTTTTCTCTATCTTTTGGAATAGTGTCAATGGGATTGGTACCAATTCTTCTTTGAATGTCTGATACAATTCAGCTGTGAATCCATCTTGTCCTGGATTATTTTTTGTTGGCATTTAAAAAAAATTATCATTCCAATCTCACTGCCTGTTATTGGTCAGTTCAGAGTTTTTATTTCTTCCTGGTTTAATCTGGGAGGGTTGTATATTTCCAGGAATTTATCCGTCTCCTCTAGAATTTCTGGTTTGGCCACATAAAGATGTTCATATTAGCCTCAAGTGATCTTTTATATTTCTGTGGTATTGATTGTAATATCTCCCATTTCATTTCTATTTGAGCTTATTTGGATCTTCTTTCTTCTTTTCTTGGTTAATCTCACTAATGATCTATCAATTTTGTTTATCTTTTCAAATAATCAGCTTTTTGTTTCATTTATCTTTTCTAATTTTTTGTTTCAATTTCATTTAGTTCTGCTATGATCTTTATTTCTTTTCTTCTGTTGGGTTTGAGTTTGTTTTGTTTTTGTTTCTCTAATTCTTTGGGGTGTGATCTTAGATTGTCTACTTGTCCTCTTTCAGACTTTTGATTTAGGCATTCAATGCTATGAACTTTCCTCTTACCACTACTTTTGCTGTATCCCAGAAGTTTTGATAGGTTTTGTCACTATGATTGTTCAGTTCAAAGAATTTTTTAATTTCCATCTTGATTTTATTGTTGACCCAATAATCATTCAGGAGTAGGTTACTTAATGTATTTTCATGGTTTTGAGAGTTCCTTTTGGAGTTGATTTCCAATTCTATTCCACTGTGGTCTGAGAGAGTACTTGATATAATTTCAAAAGGTCAGTCTCACTCCCACTGTGCCCCTCCCACAGCACCAAGTTTATTTCCAGGCAGCCAGTGAGCAGGGCTAAGAACTTGCCCCAGGCTACATGTCTCCCTGCTGAGACAGTGAGCAGGGTTATCAAGTTGCATGCCTCCCCACCTGCTGTGGTTTCTGTGCTCCTATCTGCACCCCCTGTTTGCCCCCTTCCCTGGATTCTGTCAGGAAGCTTTGCATTTGGTTGATATTTTTACAAAGTTCAGCTGGAAGTTTCCTTCTCCCTGTGGTCTTTCCCCAGTGACACTGGCAGCCCTCCCCGAGGATCCTGTGAGACAAAGTCATGGCCTCCCTGGGGACCAAGAGGGCCCAGAGGTTCTTTCTGCTTCTTCCT
Organism: Mandrillus leucophaeus; assembly: GCF_000951045.1. Classification (NCBI taxonomy): domain Eukaryota; kingdom Metazoa; phylum Chordata; class Mammalia; order Primates; family Cercopithecidae; genus Mandrillus; species Mandrillus leucophaeus. The sequence continues at coordinate 1,462,580 of NW_012103243.1, forward strand.
CTACTACTATATTTTGCTTGGCTCTCTAAAATTTGTCTCAACTCCAGGAAAGGTCAAATCCTTCTGTCATGATCTGGACTTTCAGGTTCCCCAGTGAGGGGGCGGATGTTCCCCCTCTCACACTTTGGACAGCGACAATTTTTCCGCTGTCTCATGGAGCCTGCAGTAGCAAGCTGATTCCACCCCATTACATGTATTTTGGCGTGCTTGATACTGTCCCACATGTCTGTGTTGCTCTGTTTAATTTTCTTCCATCTTTTTTTCCTCTTTTCTTCAGATTGCATAATTTCTATTTATGTACTTCAAGTTCACTGATTGATTATTCTGCAACCTCAAATCTGCTGTTAGGCATATATAGTGAGGTTTTAATTTCAGTCATTATAATGTTAATCTTCAGAATTTCCATTTGATTATTTTTTACAGTTTCTAGGTTTTCTTAACTAAGATTTATTTGATGTGACAAATCATTGTCATCATATTCTCCCATAACTTTTTGTTAAAACCTGTGGTATTAATTAATTTATTTATTTAGAGACAGAGTCTTGCTCTGTCACCCAGGCTGCAGTGCAATGGTGGGATCTCATCTCACTGCAACCTCTGCCTCCCCAGTTTAAGCAATTCTCCTACCTCAGCCTCCCGAGTAGCTGAGAGTACAGGTGCCTGCCACCACGCCCGACTAATTTTTGTACTTTTAGTAGAGATGGGGTTTCACCATGTTGGCCAGACTGGTCTCGAGCTCCTGACCTCAGGTGATCCACCTGCCTCGGTCTCCCAAAATGCTGGGATTACAGGCGTGCGTCACCGCGCCCGGCCAAATCTGGGCATTTTAGATAATATATTGCAGCATTTTGGGATTCTGACTTTTTTCCGTGAGGACTTTTGTTGTTTAGTTTTTAATAAATTGCCTATACTTACCTCTAAAGAACCTCTCTCTCAATGGTGTATGGCTGCTGATATCTCTACAACATTCCTTTTTTAAAATAATTTTATTTTTTAGCCTGACTTCCTAAGGACTGACCTGTGTTTGTAGAGCATAGTGATCAGTAAATATTTAATCGGAGGTTGTGTTCAAATACATCTCTCCAGAAAGGCTTCCTCTTTGACTGACTGTTTTGTGTGGGGGCTGGGGAACATAGTCAAAGTTCGAGAAGCTTTCAAGTCTTCCCAGACGTTACTTTCTGCCAGGCCCTTCTGGGTCTGCTGTGCATGTGTACCTAGGCTCCCAGTCAGCCAGATAAATATGGAGTGATTATGCCCTCTCAGGTTTTCCCTATGACGGTATACAGCTTTTTATGCAGCTGGGGATGTGTGGAGAGCATACAGAGCCTCTCTATGTCTCTCTTCACTTCCAGGCTCTTCCTGTCAAACTTATGGCCAGTCCACCAGTTTTCTGCTCACCCCAGTGGGATGGTAACTTTAGCCTAGCAAAGCTGCAGTCCTTCGTTTCTCACTGAATTCAGTGTTTTTATTGACAGCGCTACTGTGTGAGCTCTTCTTCCTCTGCTTCAAAGAATTACCCACCTCAGTCAGCAAAGCTGCTGGTTTTCACAGCCAGCCCTGCCCTGGTCGCACTATTGTACTAACTGATCTCACTGTTCCTACCTAAAGTTTGGCATTTTTCGTGAATCATGCTTCTAAATTTGTTGTTTGCTTTTGGTCAATTTCCAGATCCCTGAAATGGTAGGGTTTTCTTTTTTGCGACTTTGTCCAGTTTTAGAATTGTTTTTTGGGGGAAGAGAATTTATCAATTGCTTCAGTTCGCCATCACCAGAATGACTTTCTCACTGAAGAAAACTTCAATAAAACTCTCAGTTTTTTTTCCAAGATAAATATTGTGAAAGTTCTCAATTTTTGATTGAGGAGTGTGGGTTGAATTATGCTTCTCCCCGAGAAGATGAGATATATTGACGTTCTAAACTCTGGTTCCTGTAAATATGACCTTATTTGAATATGGTCTTTGCAGTTGTAATCAAGTAAAGATGAGGTCATATTGAATTAAAGTGGGCCCTTATGCCGGTAACTGATGTCTTTATAAGAAAAAGAGGAGGATTTGGGCTGGGCACGATGGCTTATGACTGTAATCCCAGAACTTTGGAAGGCCAAGGCAGGCGGATCACTTGAGGTCAGGAATTTGAGACCAGCCTGGCCAACATGGTGAAACCCCCATCTCTAGTAAAAATACAAAAATTAGCCAAGTGTGGTGTTGTGCACCTGTAGTCCCAGCTACTCGGGAGGCTGAGAAAGGAGAATCGCTGGAACCCAGGAGGCGGAGGTTGCAGTGAGCTGAGATTGCGCAACTGCAGTCCAGCCTGAGTGACAGAGTGAGACTCTGTCTCAAAAAAAAAAAAAAAGGGAAAAAGGAAAAGAAAAAGAGGAAGATTTGGACACACAGACACAGACACTCCCTGATGGAAGATGGCCCTGTGAAGATGGAGGCAGAAACAGGAGTGATGCAGCCAGCTACAAGCCAAAAAATGCCAGTAGTTGACAGTAGCCACTAGATGCTAGAAAACAGCAGAAAGGATTTTTTTCCTGGAGCCTTTAGAGAGGCATGGTCTTGCTGACACCTTGATTTGGTACTTGTAGGTTCTACAACTACGAGATAATTCATATGTTTCTGTTGTTTGAAGCCGCTCAGTTTGTGATACTTTGTTATGGTAGACCTGGAAACTAATATACATGGCAAATAAACAAAAGCAATAGGAATGATATTGACTCTTTGAATAACACAATTAACAGGATCTATTTAATAGATTTAGAAAGTGCATTAATCTAGTAGAGAATACATTCTGTGACATACATGTCACGTTTGTAAAAATTAACCATCCCTATACCATGAATAAGTCCCAACCCAATTTCAAAGAACTAGTATCATACAAACAAAAATTCAATTGAACATTTATTTTATGGTTGAAGAAATACAAACAGTAAATTAATATCTGACAAATTGTTCAAATTCCTAGTTACCAGATAAGTGAAAATTAGCTCCACAATGAGATGCCATTTTTACTTGTATCCATTTGACAGGTTAATGTTAATAAGTCTGACAATAACAAATATTGGTAAAAATATGGAGAAAGGGTAACTTTTATACATTGCTTCTGGAAATGTAACTTCATATTGGCTTTATCTTATTATATCAAACTTTTACACAATCTATGATCTAGCCATTTCACTCTTAGTTAGAGATACTAGAGATAATATTATTCAGGTGTACCAAAAAATACACTTAAAATATTCAAGCTAGTCATGGTGGCATGTGCCTGTAGTCCTAGCTACTCAGGAGATTGAACTGGGAGGATAGCTTGTGCCCAGGAGTTTGAGACCAGCCTAGGCAACAAAATAAGAATCCTGTCTTGAAAAAAATTAATTTATTAAAAATTAATTTAAAATATTCATTGCTGCATTTTTCATAGTCATGAAGAGTTGGGGAAAATCCATTTATCTGTTGGAAGGATAATGGATATATAATGTTTTATCATGTAATGGAAAATTACATAACAGTGAAAATGAACTACACCTATATGCAGTAATATGAATGAATTTTAGAAATGTAATATAGAGGCAAAAATCAATTTATCAGAAGACTCATACAAGTTGATATTTTCATGAAATGTGAAAACAAGTGAACCTTTAGCAATAAATTGTTTAGAGACATATACATATGCAGTATAACTATAAACATAATAAAGTATAACTCCCAAGTGTTGAAAAGTACAAGTAAAGGAATTATATATATACTTAGGGCAATGGTAGAGGTAGGAGGGTGGGGGTGACAGTGTGGTTCAATAGAACAAGAGCACACCAGCAGATGTAATGGTAGAGTTCTTAAACTGGGTGGTAGGTTTATGAATGTTCATGCTATTTTTTAATTTCATACCTTAGACACACACACACACACGCACATATATATATATATATATATATATATATATATATGTACTCTTCTGTATGAATCAAATGTTATATTTAGAATTTTGGCACAAAACAAAATCTAATCACCACCACCACCACAAAAACAAATCGAACAATTCTAACATATAGTAAATATACCACTATTAAAGTTTTTATTTTCCATTCTCTAGCAATGTCTTATTCTATTATTATTATTATTATTATTATTACTGAGATGGAGTCTTGTTCTGTCTCCCAGGCTGGAGTGCAGTGGTGCAATCTCGGCTCACTGCAAGCTCCGCCTCCTGGGTTGAAGTGACTCTCTTGCTTCAGCCTCCTATGATACATTTCTGTCTTAGACCCTTTCAAATCCTACATCTAAACCTAAAAACTTTGCCTTTATTACAATGATAAAATTGCTCTGTTTTTCACACAACAATCCAGACCTAGACAATGGCGGACAGTGACAAACTGGTGGTTTTGTCAAAGACAAACTTTCTGTCTAAAAATAGCATGTTCACTTTGCATTCTAACTCACAAATTAGTGGTGCATCATCTGAAAATTATTGTCTTAAACTGCTTACATTTTTTTTTTTTTTTTTTTTGAGACAGGATCTCATTTTTGTCTCCCAGGCTGGAGTGCAGTGGCGTGATCTCAGTTCACTGTAAACTCAACCTTCTGGGCCCAAGCAATCCTTCAACCTCAGCCTTCTGGGTTGCTGGGACTACAGGTGCATATCACCATACCTGGCTAGCTTTTTTTTTTTTTTTTTTTTTTAATTTTTTTTGTAGAGATGAAGTTTCACCAAGTTGCTGTGGCTTGTCTCAAACTCCTGGGCTCAAGTGATCTGGCTACCTCGCCCTCCCAAAGTGCTGGGATTACAGGTGTGAGCCACTGTGCTCAGCCTTAAATTACTTACATTTGAGTAAAATTAATGCCCTCACAATATATGCCATGTCATTCAGTGCCATCCATTTCCCAGTTTGGGAGGTTGTGGCACTCAGTTCAATCCTCAGTGGTAATAACATTTTATCAGTTTAGATTTTAAGATGTGCTTATAATTTTATAAAGATTGGAGAATGCATCATTCCTTATCAGAAGTGTTAAACCGTGAGGAATTGTGATGTTTTTGAAGTGATGGAGGTCTGTACTAGTGTGGTGGCAAAAGGAATAGCAGTCAAGCAAACACTCAATTCCTTCTTTCTAAGGTACAAAATAATAATTTTTAAAAATTAATTTTATTAAGGAATAATTTTCGTTTCATAAAGTGTACTAGTTTTAAGTGAGTCGTTTGACTAGTTTTGACAAAAGTATACATTGTGTAATCACTGCCGCCAGATCAGGCTTGCATCTGCGTGCGGTTAGTCTCCCACACAGCCCTGATCCCAGGCAACCACTAATCTACTTTCTGCCATTACATAGTAATTTCCCCTTTCTACAACTTTACATAAAATAAATACATATACTCTTGTGTTCAAGCTAGATACTCTTCATGTGTATACTCTTTACCTATACTCTTTTGTGTGTCAATAATTCATATCTGTTATTACTGAGTAATATTTTATTGTATGGATATTCAGTACAGACTGTCCCTGACTTATGATGGTTTTGAGGTAGTAGGTGGGACTTGACTCCAGAGACGGGGCTTGGACACTGGACCAAATTTAGGGCTAGCTAAAACAGGGATGGGGCAGAAGCAGCTTTTTCCATAAGACATGCCCACCCGTGTGCCATGTCAGTTTACCTGGGCCATGGCAGCACCCAGGACTTACTGTCCCTTTCCACGGCAATAACCTGATGACCCAAAAGTTACGCCCCTTTCCCTAGCAATTTCCCTAGCAATAAACCACCCTTAATCTACATGTAATTAAAGTAGGTAGAAATATGACTGCAAAACCACCCTAAGCTGCTACTCTCTGCCTGTGGGGTAGCCCTGCTCTGCAGGAGCAGTCATGGAGCTGTAACACTGCAGGAGCTGTAACGCTGCCTCTTCCACCCTACCACCAGCCGGCCCTTGAATTGGACGAAGCAAAGAACCCTTGTGGGCTAAGCCCCACTTTGGGGCTCACCTGCCCTGCATCAGTTTGACTTATGAGTTTTCATCTTTACGATGGTGTGAAAGTGATATGCATTCAGTAAAAACTGTACTTTGAGTTTTTAATTTTAATCTTTTCCTGGGCTGATGATATGAAGTACGACATTGTCTCATGATGCTGGGCTGTGGCAGTGAGCCACAGCTCCCAGTTAGCCACATGACCGTGAGAGTAAACAACCAATACTCTACAGCATACTGTGTTGCCAGATGATTTTGCCCGATTAAAGTCTAATGTAAGTGTTCTGAGCACATTTAAGGTAAGTTACGATGTTCAGTAGGTTAGCTGTATTAAATGCATTTTAGACTTATGATATTTTCAATTTTCGATGGGTTTATGGTACATAATCCCATCGTAAGTCAACGAGCATCTGTAATCTGTTTCTACATTTATGTTTCGGTGGGTATTTGGGTTATCTTCAGTTTTTAGCTACTATAAATTAAACTGCTTGAACATTTTTAATGACTAATGAAGATTAATAATACTGAGAATCTTTTTATGTGATAGTTGGCAATTTGCATATAATCTTTTGTGAAGAATCTGTTGAAATCTTTGTTAATTTTTAAAAACTAGATTTTATCTTATTATTGTTGTAAGAATTCTTTACAAATTCTGGATATCAGTAATTTCTCAGCTGTAGGTTCAATATAAAATATGGATTCAAATCTTTTGTCAGAATGTTTTCTTCCAGTTAGAGGTTTTTCTTTGTTTCTTTTCTTTTTCTGTTTGAGACAGAGTCTCGCTCTGCTGCTCAGGCTGGAGTGCAGTGACATGATCAACCTTGACCTCCTGGGCTCAAGCAATCCTCCCTCCTTAGCCTCTAAAAGTAGCTGGGACTACAAGCATGCACCACCATGTCCGGCCAATTTTTAAAACATTTTTATTTTTGGTAGAGATGGGATGTCACCCAATCTGGTCTCAAACTATTTTTTTTCCAGTAACTTTCTATTTTACCTTTTTTTTTTTTTTAATTTTACTTTAAATTCTAGGGTACATGTGCACAACGTGCAGATTTGTTACATATGTATACATGTGCCACGTTCGTGTGCAGCAGCCATTAACTCGTCATTTACATTAGGTATATCTCCTAATGCTATCCCTTCCCCATCCCCCCACCCCATGACAGGCCCCGGGGTGTGATGTTCCCCTTCCTGTGTCCAAGTGATCTCATTGTTCACTTCCCACCTATGAGTGAGAACATGCGGTGTTTGGTTTTTTGTCCTTGCGATAGTTTGCTGAGAATGATGGTTTCCAGCTTCATCCATGTCCCTACAAAGGACATGAACTCATCCTTTTTTATGGCTGCATAGTATTCCATGGTGTATATGTGTCACATTTTCTTAATCCAGTCTATAATTGATGGACATTTGGGTTGGTTCCAAGTCTTTGCTATTGTGAATAATGCTCCAACAAACATACGTGTGCATGTGTCTTTATAGCAGCATGATTTATAATCCTTTGGATATATACCCAGTAATGGGATGGCTGGGTCAAATGGTATTTCTAGTTCTAGATCCTTGAGGAATCACCACACTGTCTTCCACAATGGTTGAACTAGTTTACAGTCCCACCAACAGTGTAAAAGTGTTCCTATTTCTCCACATCCTCTCCAGCACCTGTTGTTTCCAGACTTTTTAATGATTGCCATTCTAACTGGTGTGAGATGGTACCTCATTGTGGTTTTGATTTGCATTTCGCTGATGTCCAGTGATGATGAGCATTTTTTCGTGTGTCCGTTGGCTGCATAAATGTCTTCTTTTGAGAAGTGTCGTTCATATTGTCTCAAACTATTATGCACAAACAACCCTCCTGCCTCAGCCTGCTAAAGTGCTGGGATTGCAAAGATGAATCACCATGCTCTGCCATTTTTTTTCAATGGTGTGTTTTAAAAGCATAAGTTTAACATTTTGATGAAGAACATTTACTATATTTTTCTTTTGCAGTTTTTGCTTTTTTGTATCCTAAAAAATCTGGACTACTACAAGGCTAAAAAAGTGTTTTCTCTAAGTTTCTTCTGGATGTTTTATCATTTTGACTTCTTTGGTTAAGTATGTGACCTCAGTGTATGGTGTGAAGTAAAGATGGATGTCAATTTTTTTCATATCGATAGCACCATTTGTTGAAAAGACGATCCCTTTCTCATTGAAGTACCTTGGTACTCCTGTCATACACCAATCACCTATATATGTGTGGATCTTTTTCTATCCCATTGATTCTTACATGAATACCCACTGCCTTGATTACTGCAGCTTTATATTATGTTTCGAAATCAGAGTAGTATGTAAGTCCTCCAACATTTTTGTTTCAAAATTACCATGACTATTTTAGGTCCCGCGCATTTTCATCATAAATTTTTGAACCAGCTTGTTGATTTTTACTACATCCAACTTAGATTTTGATTGATTGAGATCTCTATAGATCAATTTAGGGAGAATTAATAGCTTCACATTATTGAGTCTTCTAATCCTTGAACCTAGGAAGTCTTTCCACTTTCTTAGATTATCTTTGGCTTATCTCCACAAAGTGAGAGAATTTTCAGTATATAAATCTTACACACAACTTATTATATTTATCCCTATATATTTTGTGTTTTGAAGCTACTCTGCAATTGATTTTTGCTTAGTGATCTTACAGTCTGCAAACTTGCCACATCTACTTATTAGTTGTAGGATCTGTTTTGCAGATTTCGTACGATATTGATTCACATGATCATGCCATCTATGAATAAAAACTGTTTTGCTTCTTCCCTTTCCAATTTACATGATTTTAAAAATCTTTCTCTTGCTTTACTACACTGGCCAGGACCTCCAGTGTAATGTTAAATAAAAGTCATGGATCTGGACATCCTTGCCTTCTTCCTGATAGGAGGAAAGTATTGAATCTTTCACCATTATGTTATTAGCTATGGGTTTTATAGATAACCTTTTATCAGGTTGAAGAAGTTTCCTTTTATAATTAGTGTGCTGATCATTTATGTCATACATGGCTGTTGCAGTTTAAATTTTTTCACATCTCTTTTCTGTACCTGTTGAGATAATCACAGATTTTTCACAGTCATCTATTAATATAGTGAGTTACATTGATATATTTTTAAATGTTAAACAAACCTTACATTCCTAGAATAAATTCCACAAAGTCATGATGTATTATTGTGTCAATTAAGTTTTGATCAGAAGAAAAGAACCACTGTACTCAATATAGAATACGGAATTTGTATATTATAAGGATTTGACTTTACGTAATTGTGGGAGCTAGCAAAACATTTTATGTACTACTATCACTTCTATCTTTGGTGCTGGGACTGGCCCAAGTGTTAGAGAACCTGGAGGAAGACATTCCTCCAGGAACTGGAAGAGCTGTGGACTTGGAGACTGCCCCAGGAGTTGCACGTGCTGGCCAACGATTCAAAAAACCTGAAGGAAGAGATCTGGCGGGAGCTGGAGAAGCTGCAAGCTCAGCTGCTGCTTCTGGAGCTGTACACTCTGGCACTGGTTTCAGAAAAGCTGAAGGAGGTGATCCAGTGGGAGTAAAGCAACTGAAAGCTCAGCTACTGTGCAGTGCCAACAAGGTAAGCCAGCAGATCAGCAACAATGTGTGTGCACTGTAACAGTACCAGCTGCCCACATCAACCTTCCATGTATAAAAGCAATATGGTGGCAGCTTCACTTGCACCTTTCATATCTTAAGCAAAATGTGTCCTCAGGCCAATGCTAACTTAAAATTATGGATGGATAAGAATTCTGGAAAATGCAATTTCAGCTTAGCTAAGTTCATGCAATACAAATCAACCATTATTATCCTTTTTACATATTGTTTAATTTGATTGAATTCTTTTTCTGTTTTTTAAGACAGAGTCTCTCATTCTGTCACCCAGGCTGGAGTGCAGTGGCATGATCACAGTTCAATATAGCCTTGACCTCCCAGGTGCAAGCGATACTCCTGCCTCAGCCTCCTGAGTAACTGGTACTATAGGCACATGCCACCACACCTGGCTAATTTTTATAATTTTAGTAGAAACGAGGTTTCACTATGTTGCCTGGGCTGGTCTTGAATTCCTGAGCTCAAGCGATCTGCTCACCTTGACTTCACAAAGTGTTGGGATTACAGGCATGAGACACTGCACCCAGCCAATACTATTTTGTTAAGAATTTTTGCATCTGTATTTATGAGGGATTTGACCTGTAGCTCTTTTTTTGCTGCTTGGTTTTGGTATTAGACTAAAACTATCTTACAAAAGAATTTAGAAGGAGTCTCTTATTTTTTGAATAGTTTATTTATTGATTGATTTAGTACAACACTAGTTTATCTTGCTGTTCATATTGTTCTCCTCTGTCCCTTTGACATACTTTTATCACTGAGGGGCTTGGTTTGTTTATTTGTTTTGAATACCTCTTTATTTTCTGACATGACAAGAGGCTTCAGGCTCACCTGTATATTTCTTGCTCCAGTACTAGAATCATCCATCCTATGATCATCCACCCATTCATCCATCCATCTATCTCCAAAGAGCCCTGGTTCTTTTTACTGGAGAGTGATATTAGAAACCAAGTTCTGGGTACTAGGTGTGCTTGTTGCTACTAGAGTGTCACTGCTTCTAGGCCCTCTCAGCTGACAGAAAGAAACATGGATGTATATACTAACTCCTTTTTTGTAAACTCCCACTCCAAGAGTGAGAAATTCAAATTCTACCATTCACCATCCATTTACTAGTGTTTAATTCCATTATTTGGAAATGTCAGAATTATTAATTCATATTTCTGTTAGGTACAACTTTATCAGCTAGAGTACAGTGCTTATGTACACTTGTTTCTGTTTTGCTTTAAAAACTCTGCCATTGATTTAGTAAGGCCATATTAAAAACAAACAAATAAATGAAAATCCATTTCTAAAGTTACTTGGGTCAGCATCTTTTCTTCTAGCCCCTTCAGTGTGATTTTTTAATACATTTGTAATACAGCCAGATTATTTTGTCATATTTAGGATTCTATCCTGGTACTGTCCCAACCTTCTAGACCTCCTAAATGACCTTTTCTCTCCAAATTTGTGTATGCTATACTAACATTCACTCTTTGGGCTGTAAAATTCAGTAAGTTTTGACAAATGCATAATATCATGTATTCACAATTATAGCATCATACAGAATAGTTTCACTACTCTAAATCCCCAGCTTCATCTATTTGACTTCTGCTCCTCACTGCTAAACCTCTAGCAAACACTGATTTTTTTTTTTTTTAATTCAGAGTCTTGCTCTGTTGCCCAGGCTAGAGTGCGGTGGCACCATCTCAGTTCATCGCCACCTCCACCTCCCAGGTTTAAGTGTTCCTCCTACCTCAGCCTCTGGAGTAGCTGGGACCATAGGCGTGTACCACCATCTGGGCTAACTTTTTTAATTTTTATTTTTGGAGAGATGGGGTTTTGCCATGTTGTTCAGGCCGGAAGTGCTGATCTTTCAATCATCTCTGTAGCTTTATCTTTTTTAGAATGTCATATAGTTTTTAGCCTTTTGAGATTGGTTTCTTTAAGAAATGGGCATTTATGATTCATGTGTGTCTTTTTACAACTTCATAGCTTTATAGTAAATTTTGAAATCAGGTAGTGTAAGTCCTTCAACTTTATTCTTTTTTCTCGGGCTATTTTACATCTTGTGCCTTTTCTTATAGATGTTACAATAATTTTATTGATATCTAACAAATATCTCACTGGGATTTTGATTGGTATTGCATTGGACCTACAGGTCAATTTGGGTAGAGTTGATATCTTAAAAATATTGAGTCTACCAATCTGTGAATCACAGAATTGTCTCATCACTTATTTGGATCTTCTTTGAGCTCTTTAATCAAAGTTTGTTGTTTTCTGCTTATAGATTTTGTACATATTTTGTACATATTTTGTTAGGTATATATCTATATATTTAATTTTTGGTACTATTATAAGTGGTGCTATTATTAGCAAATTTCAAATTCCAAATGTTAATTACTGGCATGGATCTTCATTTTTGATAAATGTTTTTTATATATATGTATATATATATAATTCTAGAATTCTAGGTTAACATTTTTTCTTTTAGAATATGGCAGCATAGTTTGAGACAAGAGGCTCACTTTCATTCTTATTCTAGTCGTTTGTGTAATGGGCTTCCTTTCTTTCTTTTCTTTTCTTTTGAGATGGAGTCTCGCCCTGTCGCCAGGCTGGAGTGCAGTGGTGCCATCTTGGCTCACTGCAACCTCCGCCTTCCAGGTTCAAGCAACTTCCTGCCTCAGCCTCCCGAGTAGCTGGGATTACAGGCACCAACCACCACGCCTGGCTAATTTTTGTATTTTTAGTAGAGACGGGGTTTCCCTATCTTGGCCAGGCTGGTCTTGAACTCCTGACCTCGTGATCTACCCTCCTCAGCCTCAAAAGTGATGGGATTACAGACGTGAGCCACTGTGCCCAGCCAATAGGCTACTTTTCTATGTCAATGTCTTTTCTTTACCACAAATTTTTGTTTACGATTTATCTTGGTGTGATTTCTTTGTGTTTATCCTGCTTGGGGCTTATTGAGCTTTCTGGATTAGGGCTTCGTAGTTTTCATCAAACTTGGAATGTTTTGACCATTATTTCTTTTCCTATTTTTTTCCTCTCCATCCTTCTTTTTTGGGATTCTAATTACTCAGATGTTAATTCATCTTGTCCTATAGTCACTGAAACTCTGTTTACAAGCTTACCAATCTTTTGCAGATTTTTTTTTTTTCTTTTTGAGACAGAGTCTTTCTCTGTTGCCCAGGCTGGAGTGGTGCAGTGGTGCAATCTCAGCTCACTGCAACCTCCTCCACCTCCCAGGCTCAAGCAATTCTGCTACCTCAGCCTCCCAAGTAGCGGGGACCACAGGCGAGTGCCAGCATACCTAGTCAATTTTTGTACCTTTAGTGGAGACAGAGTTTCACTATGTTGACCAGGCTGGTCTCAAATTCCTAACCTCGAGTGATCCACCTGCCTTGGCCTACCAAAGTGCTGGGATTATAGGCATGAGTCACTGCACCTGGCCTTCTTCTGCAGAATTAAGTCCCATATAGAGATTGTGTTTTGTATCTCTAAAAGCTCAGTTTGTGTCATTAATATATCCTTTATTTCTCTCTTTATTATATTTATGTTCTCTTTTAAATCCTTGAGCATATTTACAACCTCTGTTTAAAGTCCTTGTCTGCACGTTCCATCACCTGTCATTTCTGAGTTTTCTATTGAGTCATTTTTTTCTGATTATGAATAACATTTTCCTGCTTATTTGCATGTCTAATAATTTTTATTGGGTGCTAGGGATTTTGAATTGTACCCTGTTAAGTGCCAGATTTTATTTTATTTATTTAAAGTATTAGACTTTGGCAGGAAGTTAAGTGAACTGAGAATCAGTTTGATTATTTCAAGAATCATTTTTAGACTTTTTAAGGCACGTCAGTAAACTTTTTCTATAAAGAGCCAGGTAGTAAATGTTAAGTTAAGCTTTCTAGATAACCTAGATAACACCCAATCTTTATTGCATAACTTTCTCCTCCTCCTTTTTTTTTTTTTTTTTTTTTTAAATACAACCTTGTAAAAGTGTGAAGCCCATTCTTATCTGATGGGTCTAACAAAAACAGGTCATCAACTGGATTTGGCCCAGGCACCATGCTTTGCTGATCACTGATCCAGAGCTTCCTTTATTCTAAGGCCAGCTTAGCATCACTATGAAAGTGTAACTACTTGGGGCCTTCAGTGAAGGTATCTTTCAGCCCCTCAACTCTTGAGCTGTTTTGCTGACCTCATGGACTTTTACCTTATTCATATATAATTTAGTACTCAACAATAGAGTCACGGGATCTGCGTCAATATTTTTGGAGCCCTTTCCCCACACAGCTCTCTTCTTTCTAGCCACCTCAATCTTCCCAAACTCTGATCTGTGTCTACTCAACTCAGTGAGAAAGCCGGGCATTCTGGTGGATCTCCTTACTGCACTGCAATCTGGAAAGTGCTCCCAGACAGAAAGATATGGCAGTTACATGGCTCACTTCATTTACTTCCCTTCTATAGTGGATCCTAGTTCTGTGCTATCCAAAAACCACTGCCTCATATATTCTGCCTCCCCATTTCTTAGTTATTTCAATAGGAGGGTATGTTTGATTTCAGGTACTCCAATGTCATGAAATGGAACTTCTCCCCAACGAGTATTTTAAAACATGTCTTTTCTTTTGGAAAGTTAAATTCAGAAAGAACTATAAATGGTGATTATTGTTGTTTAAAAGTCTCTCTGGGCCAGGTGTGGTGGCTCACGCCTGTAATCCCAACACTATGGGAGGCTGAAGTGGGCAGATCGCCTGAGGTCCAGATTTCGAGACCAGCCTGACCAACAGGGAGAAACCCTATCTCTACTAAAAAAATACAAAATTAGCCAGGTGTGGTAGCACATGCCTGTAATCCCAGCTACTTGGGAGGCTGAGGCAAGAGAATCACTTGAACCTAGGAGGCAGAGGTTGTGGTGAGCCAAGATCATGCCACTGCACTCCAGCCTGGGTGACAAGAGCAAAATTCTGTCTCAAAAAAAAGAAAAAGTTTATCTGATTTTTCCTTTCTCCTGTGTTTTTCCTGCTATTATATAAGAGCAAGTTGTACAAGCCTCATCCTTAGATTACTGTAACAGGTAGATTGTAAACATATTTGAATTCAGTGATCATATCTTATATTTGTTATCTCAAACGGGTCCTTGCTATGTCTTCTCAGGTAAGTCTAGATTTATTTTATTTTATTAAAATATTTTTTTAAATTAAAACTTTTGTTTTTCAGGGGAAAACATGAACATGGGCTCTACTACCACAAATCATGCAGTCAAGTTTCCAACATTTGGGGAAATCGCAGGGGTCAGCACACCTGGAGTGCAGTGGATGAGCTTAGCCCTGGAAAAACCACCTTTGGAATCATGGTATGTCCCCTGACAGGTAAGTATTAGATTTTTATGTGTTTTTGTTATTTATTTATCTATATATTTTACAGACAGGATCTCGCTCTGTCACCCAGACTGGAGTGTAGTGGCATGATCATAGGTCACTGCAGCCTTGACATCCTGTGCTCAAGTGATCTTCCCAATTCAGCCACCCGATTAGCTGGGACTACAGGTGTGTGCTACCACATCCGGCTAATTTTTAAACTTTTTTTAGTAGAGATGAGATCTCAGTATGTGGCCCAGGCTGGTCTTGAACTCCTGGGCTCTAGAGATCCTCCCACCTCAACTTCCCAAAGTGCTGGAATTACAGGTGTGAGCCCCTGTGCCCAGCTCCTAGACTTCTATTTTTGTCTTCTTTAAGCAGCTCTATAATTAAGAGCATATAGACTTTAATTTTTAATACATACTTTTTTGTTCATATGTTGAGATGTCAAAGCACCAAACATCTGACCTTTGAAAATAATAATAGGTGAGATACTATGGAAACAATATTTATAATAAAATGAAATGTAACATTTATGGAACTAGACCGTATGCTAAACATGTTTTATATCTTATCTAATCCTCACAACATTTCTATGAAATAAAGTATTTTATTTCCCATTAGATCAATAAAGGGATTATGAAACCATACCATTAATTATCTCCTAAACACTCTGAGTTTGGTAGATCTCATATTTTTCCAACTTATTATTTCATTAACCAAGGCACTAGAAATCCAACATGGGGTACCCATTGCCATTTTGCAGACAGCATAACTTGATGAGTAATAGCATAAGCTAAATTCTAGCTCCATCATTTACTATATACATGACCTTGGTAACTTATCTTCTTAGTACCCCAATTTCTGAAGGAAATTAAAAGTAAAAATAGAAATGTTCTTCCCAGTGCTTATGTGCTTAGGTTGGGAAATTTATTTTCTCACCTGGAAATATCAATTCCAATGATAGGAATGGTAGCTCTGAGAGGATGTAGAATTATGTAAAACTCTGGCAAGATCTCCTGAAAACAGTCTGGGAAACCAGCCTGCTTGCCTAATGACTTATCTTCCTGGGCATCTGGCCTCCTGGTCTCAATGCCTTTCCAATTGTAAACAAAACAAATTTAGTAGGCTCCACCTATTATTTCTCAAAAACCACCTCCCAACTTAGCCCAACTGCCATGCTCGCGAGAGCTGTCCTGTGGAATGTGGAGGCTGTGTAAAGACAGAGGTCCAGCACTATGGCTCAAGTAAAGGAAAGGCCATTGACTCAACGCCTATCTACTCTTCGGCTGACTTAAAGTCACTCTGTTAAATGCGCAGCCTCTAGGAATATAATAATTCTGCCTACTCTAGCTTTAAAGGTGAATTTTGCAATTTTTGAAAAGGTCCTTAGAATCACATTGCAGAATTAAAGGGTGTATTATAATTATCAATATCAATAGTAATAAAAGTTTATTAAAGGTCATTAAAATGAAAGGGGATGGCTCTAGATCCCATCAATCTGAATTGACTCCCTCCTCTTGTGTTAATTAGAAAACTCAGATAATGGTTCTATGGGGGAGTACAGGGAAAATTTAATTACGAAAGTTTAATGGGCCACTATCTACTTCCTGCCAGATTAAAAACTGATGATTTACACAATTTTAGATACTACGACAGGCTTTTCTAACAAAACATGTTGCAGAGTAATGTAAAAGTTTACTGAGAGCATTCTGTTCGTTTTTAAACAATGCCAGCAAAAGCCACATTTGCATGCTTCTTTTAAAAAAACAGGCCACCATTGAAGGTATATATTATTTACTAATGCTTACAACCCTAAAATAAGCAGCAATCAGAAAATGCAGATTTTTTTCACATATATATTGATTAAAAATAAAATTAAATCTTTCATCCTATTGGAACTGGGGAAAGGGAGACATGTTGGGGTGGGATGGGAATAGATTTGAAGCCATTGAGGAAAGGAAAAAAGTTTTAATGTTTCTGACTCTTGTTTTTTATTGAGAGCTTTCTACCTGGGATCTCAGCATCTCATCCATTTCCCCTGATCTAGGGTTGCCTGCGCCCAACACAGAGTGATAGGCTCTCTGGAAAACAGAATTTGAAGGATATGGTTGTAGAGAAAAGAAATGACACAGGAGAGAAGAGAAGTAAAAGAAATAAGAAGCTATAAGAAATAATAACTATGACTTACTTTTTAAATGGTGTAGCATGGGATCATTGAGGCGTTAGTTCTCTAACCTTGTTTGGAAAATACAGGATATCCAGAACACTTACATAAAGCACACAGACACTTTTAAATTTAATGATGAATTTAAGATTGTTAGCAAGTCCTCTAGATCTGCACTGTTCAATTGGTAGCCACTACCTGCATGTGGCTACTGAGCACTTACAATATCCCTAGTTCAGACTGAGATGTGCTGCAAGAGTCAAATAAAAACCAGATTTTAAGGCTTAGTATTTTAAAAAGGATGTAAAATGTCTCATTAATAATGTTCACATTGATTACATTTTGAAATGATTGAGATATTGGATTGAATAAGATCTATTACTAAAAGTAATTTTACATGTTTCTTTTTACTTTTTTAAATGTGGATACTAGGAAATTAAAAATTAATATGTGGCTTGAATCCTATTTCCATTGAACAGTGCTTTTCCAGATACTTAATATGACACTCAGGGAGGTGAGGGATTTTAGGATGGAACTCCATGGCTTGGAGAATACTTTCAGAGACCACCAGGACTCACTTTTGAGGACTGAGCCTGAGATCCGGCTCAGGAACAGCAAAAGAATGCAGGCAAATGTGATACTGTGAAGTGTCAGCTCACGTCACAGCTAGAGGGTCTCAAGAGGTTTCTGAGAAGATACTGTAGTGTCACAACATACACATCTTCAGCTTATGTTAAAGGAACGAGAGAAACAGAGGAACACTTAGACTGAGCTGGAGAGCACACAGGACCTAAGTAGAACTGGTGAATCTGAAGTGTCCTCCATTGCATTCTTTCACCACATGCCCCAGAGTGAACAAGTGTGAAAGAGACATAGAAACCTCATGTTTCTTCAATATCAGCTCCTTTGAGCTTCCCATGGTGTGGAACTCTTATGTTGAGTATTATTCTAGAGCTCAAAAAACACTAACCTGGCCCGGGGCGGTGGCTCACGCCTGTAATCCCAGCACTTCGGGAGGCCGAGGCGGGCAGATCATGAGGTCAGGCGATCGAGACCATCCTGGCTAACACGATGAAACCCTGTCTCTACTAAAAATAAAAAAATTAGCCGGGCGTGGTGGCGGGCGTCTGTATTCCCAGCTACTCGGGAGGCTGAGGCAGGAGAATGGCATGAACCCGGGAGGTGGAGCTTGCAGTGAGCCGAGATCACCCCACTGCACTCCAGCCTGGGCGACAGAGCAAGACTCCATCTTAAAAAAACAAAACAAAACAAAACAAACAAACGAACAAACAAAAACACTAACCCATGCTAACTTGTTCACATCACGCTGTACATTAAAAGAATATCCATTGTTCCAACACTAGAGAAGATGACGGCTGTGTTGAATTTATAGAGACTATATATTGTATATTCAGGGTGCTATATAAGAGGTTTTTTTTACTATATATGGTGAAAGCCATGTACAGTTAAGATTACCCTGGAAAATCCTGTATATATGGGATTTTCACCACGTATGAGTTTCATCGCATATAATGACTTCTCTGTATAAAAGAAACGTTCTCAAATTAAAAAGGAAAACCTGGGAAGTGGGTTATTTGGAAAAAAGTTAGCCCATCTTCCTACACCATGTGCTAAAACAAGTTCTGCATAAATTTAATAGTTCAATGTAGACATAAAAGCACTTAAAAAACAAAATGAAACAAAAGATAGAAGAACACATAGTTGAATATTTATCTGGATTAGAAAACAAAACACTTTTTAAAAATGCATACGGACAATAAACAGAGTTTCAAAGGATAGCATGGATGAATTTGACCAAATAAAAATTTAGAAGTTTTGGATGTAGAACAAATGAAAATTTAAGTCAAACAACTAAAATGTGAAAATTATATGTAATAAATCTGACTGATAATGGATTAATATATTTAAAATCTGTAACAGCTGTTATAAATAAGAGACATTAATTTCAGTTAGAAAATGAGAGATAGGATATAAACTGGCAATCTATAGTGCAAAAGTACAGTGGAAGCATTTTGAAATTCAACTTTATTTGTAATAAATAGCTGCTAATTAAATAACAATACAATATGATATTTATAACAAAAATTATAACTAGATGTTTAAAAAGATGGTAAGATATAAATTATTTACATTCAATGCATAGGAAATAATGTAACTATTTTCAAATAGTTGTGTTGGAAAGTTATATTTTCAGTTTTTTTAAGAATAAGAATAATGCTATCAATAAAAAGCAGACTTCTAAATTATATATACTATATGATCCATTTATGTAAAATACATATAAATTCTCATCGGAATAAGATTTAAGCCATAAAAAGTAAAATATTATTAATGGGAAATATATCTCTTAGTTATGCAGTTACAAATGATTTTTATTTATACGTTTCCATTTTGACATTTTCCTGATGAGCTTATACTACTTTATCACACAAAAATTATTTAAGAAAAATAATTCAATATAACTAGTGATTAAAGAATTCAAATTACATCAGTATCAAGTTACCATTTTTTTCTCTGAAATCAGCAGTGAATAAGAGCAACTAAGCGTGAGTTGGTAAGACAGAGCCCCTGGCTGCAATGTTGCATGACCAGGGATTAAGAGCTGTCAATACAGTACCGCAACAGCCAGGAATTAATCGTAAGGGATTAACCTGAAATTTGGGCAAAAATTCATTGTATCAAGGCGTTAATTAAAATTAGAATAGAACATTAGAAATAAGCCAAGCATTCAACAGTGGTGGCTTACCTAAATGAGAGTCAGCCATACAATGATCTATTAAATAGTCATCAAAAAGGTATTTGGGGAGTGCTTTCAATGACGTGGGGGATATTCATGGCATTCCACTGAAAGCAAAAATTAAAATGCAAAACTGTATATACTATGTAATCCCATTATGCAAAATATTATATTGCATACTGAGAAAAGACTGAAAGGAATCATGGTAAAAGATTAATAATAGTTATCTCTGAATTATAACATGATTAATTGTTTTTTATCTTATGGCTAATTTTAATTTTTTCTTTATCATTTTCTATGTTTTCCAAGTTTAAAAATCACAAAAAGTGTTTTTAAATGGTTTTGATCCTAAAGAGCTGTGTTTAGTGTGCAGCTAAGATGCTCCTCAGAGGTTGCATTGAATGGTCCAGGGACTGAGGAATCCATAAACTAGAAGAAAGACTGGTTGCCATAGGAGGTGTGATCAAGAGCTGCTGCCAAGAGGGGAAGCATTCATGGCTGCTGGGGAAGGATGCCCCGGCCAGCGTAGCAGCTTCCAGGAGCAGCTGTCAGGAGACTTCACAGAGAAATGCCTTGGGAGCAATGCATGGTCTTTATGCAGGAAGGCCACCAACCTCTCCATCCGCCTCACCAGTGGTATCATCCAAATGAAAAGGGCCAGTCTTTCTCTTGCTCAACTTGCCTGCTTAGGGAAGAGTGAAGACTGTAGACTTTTCATTATAATCCTCCCTGAGGAGAGAAAAAAATATTTTTCTTTTGGAAATCTGGCGATATCTGATGCCCAGTCTAGGTTGGTCCTTACAAATTGTGAGTAATAATAACTGAGCCTTTTCCTCAGTTTCCAGCCAGAATCATATTGCCTGGGGAAACAGAGTTGGAGGAAAGAGTTACGTATTTTAAATGCTTGCTAATTTTAAACATTCTTTATTTTATAAATCATTTAGAGTATATGAATTATACACATACCAAAAAAGTTTTTGTCCTAGAGTTCATCAGCAAAAAAGTATTGTACGACTCCCTTACATAAAAGTTTTTACCTGAAATTTGTATAATACTCTAATATACTAGGAGTATGTTTACTATAAAACATATATAAACTATGTGTGTGTATATATATAGTGTGTACATATAAAACCTACATAAAATAGAAATTTAAAAGGGATAAGATAGATAAGATCAACAACATTAAAAATAGTTTTTATTTTATTTCCTGATGCTATAAAGAGTATAATATAATAGGAACTGTGGTTAAATATGTTTCATTAATTTTGAAAGAAATTTTGTTAATTCTCTGTAACATAGTTATTTGAAGATCTGGTTTTAAAGCCTTTATTTTAGCAGAGTTTTAAGGGGATGTCATTGCTGGGAAAGAGGCATCTCATGAAGAAAGATAGATCCAAATGGAAGAAGTTCATTGTTGGCTCATCTTACTAAATTATGATGCTCATTTTTCAATCCCAAGCTCCAATTATGCAAAGGTATTTATTGTTGGCAAGGCTGTCAGGAAACAGACACTCTCATACATTGCTGGTGGGAGTGTAAATTGGTACAACATTTATGAAGATAATTTGGCAGTATCTTTCAAAATTACAAATGCACACACTTTTTGATCCAGATATTCGACCTCTTAAGAATGTATCCAACAGCCATAGGAGCATGTGTGTAAATGGCACATAAAACATGGCTAACCAATGCAATGCTATGTGCACTAGCAAAAGACTGGAAACAACATAAATATGTATCACTTGGGGACTGCTACATCAATCATGGCATATCTATAAAAAGGAATATTTCAAATCTTTTGGGTAAATACCCAGAAGTGGGATTGCTGAATCATATGGTAATTCTATTTTTAGTTTTCTAAGGAACCTCCATACAGTTTTCCATAATGGCTGTACAAATTTACATTTCTACCAACAGTGTACAAACATTCCCTTTTCTCCAAATATGGTTAACTATATTCACCATACTGTGTAATAACAAGTTAATAATAGAGTATTGTATATGTCAAAATTACTAACAGTAAATTTCAAATATTCTAGCAAAAAAAAATTGTTAAGTATTTGAGGTGATGGATTTTTAACTGGCTTGATTTAATTATTTCATATAATGTTCATAAGTCATAACATTACTTTGTACTACCATGAATTTATATAATTATGTTGTTAATTTACAATAAAAAATGAAAATATTATGCAGCCATTAAGAAGAGCACAAAAAGTCTTTACAAATTGATATGGAACTATCTCCATAACATAGCAAATTAAAAAATTAAGATGTAAAATGTTTTGGGATGCAACTATTTTTATTATAAAAGAGAGGGGTAGGCTGGGCATAGGTGGCTTATGCCTGTAATCCTAGCATTTGGGGAGGCCAAGGTAGGCAGACTACTCGAGCCCAGGAGTTCAAGACCAGCCTGGGCAATACAGTAAGACCCCATCTTACACACACACAAAAAAAGAAAGAAATTAGCCAGGTGTGGTGGTGCATGCTTTTACTCCCAGCTACTAGGAAAGGGCTGAAGTAGAAGGATTGCTTAAGCCCAGGAGTTCGAGGTGGCAGTGAGTTATAATTGTGCACTGTACTCCAGCCTGGGTGACAGAGTGAGACCCTCTCTCCAAATAAAATAAAATAAAATAAAATAAAATAAAATAAAATAAAAATAAAAAGAGAGTGGGTTGGAAGGCAAATATGGAGAAATGCCAGCTTGTAGTATATGCATAGTTTATCTCTAGAAGAACCATAAGAAACTAGTACTGCTGGCCAGGTGTGGGCTTACGCCTGTAATTCCAGCTCTTTGGGAGGCTGAGATCGGCGGATCATGAGGTCAGGAGATCTAAAACATCCTGGCTAACATGGTGAAAACCCGTCTCTACTAAAAATACAAAAAATTAGCTAGGCATGGTGGCGGGCGCCTGTAGTCCCAGCTACTCGGGAGGCTGAGGCAGGAGAATGGCGTGAACCCAGAAAGTGGACCTTGCAGTGAGC
Organism: Mandrillus leucophaeus; assembly: GCF_000951045.1. Classification (NCBI taxonomy): domain Eukaryota; kingdom Metazoa; phylum Chordata; class Mammalia; order Primates; family Cercopithecidae; genus Mandrillus; species Mandrillus leucophaeus. The sequence continues at coordinate 1,485,417 of NW_012103243.1, forward strand.
CGAGATCGTGCCACTGCACTCCAGCCTGGGCGACAGAGGAAGACTCCGTCTCAGCAAAAAAAAAAAAAAAAAAAAAGCCTAGTACTGCTGATCATCTCCAGGATGTGGACTGGGATGGGAAACCAGAATGGGAGGTTGATTTTTCATACTTTATGCTCTGAAGTGGTTTGGATTTTATACACTATGAAGGTATCATCTTAAAAAAATTTTTAGGTTATTAAAAAGAATTGTTTTTATAAAATTAATCACATTGATAACATCCTGTAGCATGTAAACTAAAATATATTGCAGCTGACAAATGAAGGCCTGAGAAATGTGCTGTCTACCATTGCATTGTAGAGCTTTCACCTCTTCCCTCAGGATGTGGCAGGTTTTACATGTCACATAGGAACCAAAAGGGCAAGTGGTATCCACCCCTGTATTAAAGGTTAGCAAAGCTTAATTTTTTGTTTATTTATTTGTTTTTTTTTTTTGGAGATAGGCTCTCTCTATGTTGCCCAGGCAGCTCTTGAATTCCTGGGCTCAAGTAGTGAGCCTCCCACTTCAGCATCGCAAGTAACCGGGACTACAGGCAGGCCATCACACCTGGCTTTTTCCTCTGACAATTTATACATAAAATGAATAAAAATAAAAGTTGTATTGTTACGATTCTTATTTTATTATCTGTAGCTAAGGCAGGAGTGTCCAATTTTCGGTTTCTCTGGGCCACCTTGGAAGAAGGAGAATTGTTTTGAGCCACACATAAACTACACTAACATTAGCGATAGCTGATGAGCTAAAAAATGGCAAAAATATCTCATAATGTTCTAAGAAAGTTTGCGAATTTGTGTTGGGCTGCATTCAAAGCCATCCTGGGCAGCATGCAGCCTGCGGGCCATGGGTTGGACAAGCTTGAGTTAAAGGATTCCCACAAATCCTGTGGATGTAGGCACCCTGCTTTGGGGGAACTGGTTCCAGATCTGTCAAAAGTCATAGTACCATTGGTAAAATAGCCAAACATTAGCATAAACTAAGAGGTAATAATTTATTAATGCATCCTACATATTGGTAATACTCAACTTTTTCCACAACACAAATTCTATGTAGTAAAAGCTCTACACCAAGTCAGTGAGAGGGTAACATACTTCAGAAGTCTTTGTGCCGTCCTATTTCCGTGGCACATACACTCACCATGTGCTACAGTCAAGTCCCTTTGGACATTAAAATGGAGTAACTACTTTTGATTAATCATTTAACATCAGAAATATTTTCCTTTAAAACAAAGAGACATTTATGCAAAGGACAACAAAGGAGGTGCCCCAAAGCAAAACAAACAGAAAAACTCAATTTGCTCTGTTTCTTTCTCTAGCTAGGTTCCAGTGTTCCATACTGAAGAATTTTGCCTTATAAATGCGGAGCTGAGTTGTCAGTTCTAATTTAGGTGGATGTAGACCGTTTTCCACAGCAGCTCTCTGGCCTGAAGCTGTCTATCTGGCTTCTAGACACCATTGTGTCAACAGCATGTCCTTGAACATTTCAGGTGCAGATACAGTTAGTGGTTTATACCAGAAACAAGACAGCAGAAACTAAGAAACTAAGACACCAAGCAAGTGGAGCCATTTGATAGCAGTAGATATTTGAAAGTCCTTGTAGTCTTGTGTTGTAAGATGTCCAATGAGTCCAGATGAAATACATAAAAATAGTTATCCTATGGACACTTAGTAAATATATTGCAGAGTGTTTTTTTCCAAAGCATGTTAATATTTTCTGAGAGGAGGAAAGTGAACCACAAATAGTGAGAATATAAACTGCAGAAACATTGTCCAGTATGCATCACGAAACAGACGGTGTGCTGTGCCTTTTCCACATTTTCGTTTGCAAGCCTTAAACTCAAAATTAGACTGACACGTTCCATCTTGCCCATTTGACCAATGCTTAGACACCCAAGATTCATCTGGATTGTAGCTTCCTGACTGTAGTCTTCTCATATTTATGAATTTCCACTCCAGTCCCTAGGAATGCAGAATTATTTGCTCCCTCTCCTGTCCTAAAGGCACTTTTAAGCAATGTCTGTTCTTGCAATTGTGTGTTACATTCTGGCTTTGTCCATATCTGCCTTCCTACTGAAGTGAGCTTCTCAGGCAATGACTGTGCCTTACTCACATTTGATTATGTTTTCTAGTGCCTAGTGCTATGCCTGACATTTTTAGATTATTTGTAAAAGTAGATTTTAGAGTAAATAATTACAATTTGACTTGAGTATATACACAGAAATCTTTCCTCTCAAATAATTGTTACATTCCTTTGGTTTTTCTAGTTATCTTTTCAAAAACATTTTTGTATAGTCTGTGACCTACTGTAATTATTGCAGCTGTAAATGCTTCTTTGTGCATTCGTAAAGTTGTGGATACATTTTTGGACTATAGTTAAGAAAATAGCTTGGCGCATAATAATCAATGACTAGAAAAGAATGGAATCTGACATCAGGACCACTTTCTCTAGGCTATCGAATAATTTTTAGTAAGAAAATTTTCTCCCCACCTCCAGGATCTAAGGTAAACAAGTTAGAGTAACCAAGGGCAACTGGGGCAAAACTTAAGTTGGCAGAATGTTTTCTTTGTAGTTTCCCAATTACCATTTCCCTGTTTCTTACCATCTACCCTCCAGATTCGATACACCTTTCATTTCATTTTTTTAACCAAGTGCCTATCTATGTGCCATATTCCAAATCATGTTTCTTTTGTCTGGAAATCATTTGAAGAAAAAACAAATGTTTAGATATAAACTCATCAGGATTTAAAGTTAATGAGCATTTTCATTTGAATAGAAAAATCTTAAAAGAACAATTTTTTAATATTAATAATTTTTGAGAATAATAAAAGTCTTTATTGAATGATTAAGATGTGATATTATAAAAAGAGCCTGGAACTAGGAATCAAGAGATGGAGAGCTATCCATCACTAATTTACCCTTTATATCATAGATTCTAAGACATGTTTGATGCAAGTGAACTGAAAGTTTGTGCCCTCCGCCCTCCCAAATTATTATGTTGAAACCCTGATCCAAAAGTGATGGTGTATGGAGTTGAGGTCTTTGGGAGGTAATTAGGTCACAAGGGTGGAGTCCTCATAAATGGAATTGATGCCCTTATAAGAAGAGGCCAGAGGCCAAGTGCTGCGGCTCACGCATGTAATTCCAGCACTTTGGGAGGCTGAGGCAGGCGGATCACGAGGTCAGGAGATCGAGACCATCCTGGCTAATGTGGTGAACTCCTGTCTTTACTAAAAATACAAAAAATTAGCCAGGCATGATGGCAATGTGCCTGTAGTCCCAGCTACTCAGGAAGCTGAAGCAGGAGAATTGCTTGAACTCAGGAGGCAGAGCTTGCAGTGAACCAAGATCGCGCCATTGCACTCCAGCCTGGACAACAGAGTAAGATTCCATCTCAAAAAAAAAGAAAAGAAAAGAAAAAAAAAGAGGTCAGAGAGCCATCTAGTTCATTTCCTGCCATATGAGGACATAATGAGAAGTTGGCCATCCGCTACTTAGAAAATGGCCCGGGCCAAGCGCGGTGGCTCAAGGCTGTAATCTCAGCACTTTGGGAGGCTGAGGCAGGTGGATCAACTGAGGTCAGGAGTTTGAGACCAGCCTGACCGACATGGAGAAACCCCATCTCTACTGAAAAAAAAAAATAAAAAATAAAATAAAAAAAAAAATACAGAATTAGCCAGGCATGGTGACGCAAGCCTGTAATCCCAGTTAGTCAGGAGGCTGAGGCAAGAGAATCTCTTGAACCTGGGAGGCAGATGTTGTGGTGGGCTGAGATCTCACCATTGCACTCCAGCCTGGGCAACAAGAGTGAAACTGTCAAAAAAAAAAAAGGAAAAGAAAAGAAAAGAAAATGGCCCTCAGTAGAACTCAACGATGCTGGCACCCTGATCTCAAACTTCCAACCTTTAGAACTGTAAAACATAAATTTCTATTGTTTCGAAGCCACTCAGTCTATGGTACTTTGTTATAGCAATATGGGCTGAATAAGATATTTAGTCATCTTTTAATATCCCTGAAAACAGGATGGTTATGATCAATGACATATCGTAATTTAACTGACAGTGCTTTTTCTTTATTAATGGTGCATAAAATAAGGCACAATGCGTAGCATTTTGTTCATTAAAACATAGTAAATATGATGTTTGACAATTCATTATCACATTTTTTCATTCTGGTATTTAATAAATGTTTATCCAGCACCTATTATGATCTACTGTACTTGGCCTTGGAAACTCAGGAACAGTTTTTAATCCTAAAGTTTAAAATCTATTAAAAGTATAGGGGATGGTGACTCTGTATCTGTTTTCTCACCAATAAAATGAAGGAGTTAAACTAGATGATTTCTAACATTGACTTTAACATTTTACAGTCTTTAAAAATTATATGAAAAGCCTTTTGAACACTTTTTTTTCTGTAAGAACAATCTTTTGTTACATTTTGCATTCTCTTATGGTTGGGAAGGACACTAATATTTATCTTGTACCAAATACTATAATAGCTGATTCACATGCGTTAATTTTTTTAAATTCTTATACTTTTGTCAGATGAGTGTTATCCCCATTTTGCAAAACAACAACAAAAAACTATAGTAAATATTTTAAAGAATCTACAAAAATGATGAATTTAATGGATAAAAGGGTGGGAAATCCTCAATGAGATATGAACACTGTAAAATCTGAATAAACTGAAAATCTTGGGACTAAAAGTTATAACATTTGAAATTTAAAATTGACTTAATGCAACTAACCAATGATTAGACATAGCAGAAGAAAGGACCCAGTAGAAATGATCCAAATTGGAAAGTATTTTAAGTTTTAAAAAACAAACAGAGCCCCCCAGTGACCTGTAGGAGAGTATCAAGTGGTCTAAAATATATCAAAGAGTTCCAGAAAGGAAAGAGAGAAAGAGAATGGGACATAAAGACATAAAAAAATTGGCTAAAAATTTCCTAATGTATTCAGAAACAGCAATCTACAGATTCAGAAACTGAATAAACCCCAAGAAGAATAAATACTACGAGAATAACACGTTATAGTCAAACTGCAGAAAACCAAGGATAAGGTAAAAATTCTAAAATCAGTCACCCCCCTAAAAAAAAGATGCATTATCCGTAGTATGCTGGAGCTGGTTTGTACTGACTCATGAGAGCTGATTGTGTATGCCACAATCTGTGCTCACAATCTAAACTCTGCGCTCTATGATGTGATGTTGGTACCTTGAAATTGGCCACAGTCAGGGCATTTACACTGTGGAAATCAGCAAACACTGCAAATCAGGCTGTTTCCCCCACAAAGAATCAATTGTTAAACATCTACCAGTTCACCACTGCACATTACATATGGCAGAACAGCAATAAGAATGATAGATGATTTCTCATCAGAAACAATGGAGGTCAGAAGAAAATAAAGTACATTGTTAAAATATTAAAGAAATTACCAATCTAAAATTGTATTTTGAATAAATATATATTTCATACATGAAGGTAAATTACAGATATTTCCATGTATCAGAGCTAAGAGATTGTTATTGGCTGAACTGTACTACTAGTAGTTCTTGAAGTTGAAGGAAAAATTTGGATCTGGGAAGAGAAGAGCACTGAAAATGGTAATTATAAAATAATATTTTCTTCCTTATCTCAAATTTTAAAAAATTGAGTAGACTTGTTAAAACAAAATAACAAAATTTTGGTGTAAGGTCCAGGTCATGTGAGGTGAAATACATAATAACATTGCTCAATGGATGGGAAGAAGTCTGAATGAAAATATAGTGTTACAAGATTCTTACACTATGTGTGAAGTGGGTAATACTAATTCCAGGTAGACTATGATTAGTGAAAAACACAAATTGGAATCTCTAGAGAAATCACTAAAAAATACAAAGAGATACGAGTAAAAACCAATGGAGTAGATAGAATGGGATACTAAAATATTTGTTTAATCTGAAATATTTCCAAAAGGTGTAATGAAAGAAGAAAGAACAGAGTGGATGAACATAAAGCAGATAGAAAGACTGTAAATTTAACCAAATCTTATCAATAATCCATTAAATATGAATGGAATAAGCACTTCAGTTCAAAGGCAAATATTATCAGATAATTAAAAATAAGACAACTTTTTACTACCTACAAGATATGTACTTAAAATATGAAGACACAAACAAATTGAAAGCAAAAGGACAGAAAAAGCTACACCAACCGAAACTAAACACAAGACTGTCAAGCTCATATTATTATCAAAGTATATTTCAAGAGGGCTATTGACAGAGAAAAAGGGTCTTTTATAATGACAAAATAGTCAATTTGTAAACAAGGCATAACAATCTTAAATGTGTTTGAATCTAATAACATAACTTTTTTGACTTACGGACAAGCAAAACTGAGAAAACTAAAGGAGGAAATCAAATCATAGTTGAAGATTATAACATCTCTTTCTGGGCAGTAATAGGGAAAACTGGGAAAGGGAACTCACTGGACTGTCTTTACAATTTTTCTGTATGTTTTAAACTGTTCTACAATAAAAAGTTTGCTAAACCTGTAATCCCAGCACTTTGGGAAGCTGAGATGGGTGGATCACGAGGTCAGGAGATTGAGACCATTCTGGCTAACATAGTGAAACCCCAACTCTACTAAAAATACAAAAAAATTAGCCGGGCATGGTGGTGGGCACCTGCAGTCCCAGCTACTGGGGAGGCTGAGGCAAGAGAATGGCGTGAACCTGGGAGGCAGAGCTTGCAGTGAGCCGAGATCACACCACTGCACTCCAGCCTGGGTGAGAGCACGAGACTCCATCTCAATAAAAAAAAAAAAAAGTTTGTTAAGAAAAAAGCAGAAGGAAACGGACTGATAGAGTTGAAAATTACAATAACCTAAATTAAAAATTTACTAAAGAAGCTCAACAGCAGATTTGAATTGGCAGAAGAATCAAAGAGCTTGTAGATAAATAGAGATTATGCAATCTGAAGAGTAGAAAAAAAGAATAAAGAGAAATTAACAAGCTCCAGAGAATTGTGGGACACCATTAAGTACACACATATACATATAATAAGATGACCAGAAAGTGAAGAGAAATAAAAAGGAACATGAATGTATGAATGATAATATAAACACAACATATCAAAATTTGAGGGAACACACTGAGAAGTGCTTAGAGGAAATTCATTGTTTTAAAATGACTATATTGGATAAGATAAAAGTTCTAAAATCAATTATCTAAGCTACCACCATAAAGAAGCTAGAAAAAGAAATGCTAATTAAGCCGAAAGTAACTAAAATAAAGGAAATAATGAAGATAAGAATGAAAAACAATGAAATACAAGTCAAAGAAAAAAATCAACAAAGTGGAAATTTGTTCTTTAAAAAGATTAATACAATTAATAAACCTCTAGCCAGACTGATCAAGGAAAAAGAAAAGAGAGAAAACATCCTTTGTCACTATTGGGAATGAAAGACGAGATATCACTACAGATCCTACAGACATTACATTTTGTTAGTTTGCTTGTTATTTTCTTAGTGGTTTCTCTAGGGTTTACAGTACATATCTTATTGCATCAAAATCTATTTCAGATTTATACCAGCTTAATTTCAGTAAGATATAGAAAAATTACCTCATATGGCTCCCTATTTTTTCTCCTTTTTTGATATATTATTGTTGCACATACTGTATGCATATATATTATAAACCCAATAATACATTGTTGTAATTATTGCATTATATAATTTTCTATCTTCTAAATATTCTAGGAGAAGACAGAAGATCACAAATACATGTGTCATAAGTGAAGAAAGAGAAATAAATATGTAATTATGCTGTCTTTCCTTATTACCTACATAATTACCTTTATCAGAGTGCTTGTGTGGGGGTGGGGGCAGGGTTTGTGTGTGTGTGCGTGTGTGAAATCAAATTACTCTCTGGTGCTACTTTTAGCCTTAAGAACTCCTTTAATATTCCTTTTAAGGCAGTTCTGCTAGAAATGAATTCTCTCAGATTTTGCTTATCTGGGAATGTCTTTATTTCACCTTTAGGAAGATAGTTTTGCTGAATACTTGGCTGACAGAGTTTTCATTTAGTCCTTTAAATATGTTGTCTCACTGACATCTGGCTGCCATTATTTCTGATGAGAAGTCAGCAATTTCCTTGTACATTATGAATCATTTTTCTCTGGCTACTTTTAAGATTTTTTTCTTTGTGTCTGTCTTTAGACAATTTGACCATAAAGTGTCTAGGTATGAATTTCCTTGAGTTGATTCTACTTGGAGGATGTGCTTGTTGACCCTCTTGAATGTGTGGATTAGTATTTTCCCTCAAATTTGGGAAGTTTTTAATCATTATTTTTTCAAATAATTTTATGTTTCTTCTCATCTTTCTACTATCGTGCTTCTCTAATAAATTTCTCATTTAGGTTATTGTAATTTTCAACTCTATAATTCCATTTGGTTCTATTTTTTCTTAGGAAACTTTGTATTATAGAACAGTTTAAAATGTACAGAAACATTGCAAAGATATCACAGTGAGTTCCCAAGCTGTTTCCCCTATAATTAACATCTAACATTAGTAAGGTACATTTGTTACAATTAAGAAACTAATGTTGATATGGTTCACACTTCCTGTTTCTTTGCATGTCTTTTGTTAAAACTTGAACATTATATATAATTTATTGAAGCAACTCTGGATATTGATTCCATACCTGTGGACTGTTTCTTGTTTGCTCAGCTGTTCGTTTATTTTCTTGCTGCCTTGTTTGAACCAATCAGTGAAGTTTTTTTCCCTACATTTTTCAGTCTGTGATATCCCTCCTCAGGTTTTTCTCCTTGTTTTATCTCTTAGCTTCCTATGAGTCACCTTAGGTCATTAAAAGTCACTTACTGATCAAGGTTTGTGTATAAACCCCCTTAGCCAGTTCAATTTTCACCCTTTGCTATCAGATGTGGTTGTATCTTGGAGACTGCTTTTACATTTCTGGCCATGCATTTAGCCAGGAACCAGTAGCCCAAAAGTGCTATTACTGGCTACGCTTGAGAGAATGCAATCTTGGGTATGCAATAGTCTTCCAGACTGTCAGGAATGAGTGTGGGTTATTTTTAATTCTAAATTTCCTGGAGCCACCTCTGGGCCCGAGTAGCTTGTTGTTTAGTCAGTGGTTGGTCAAAGGTTTTACTGAAGCCCTTTGAACCAGTAAGTATGCTGTCACTTGCTAATGGATGTGTGAGTGGTTTGGGAAATACTTTCAAATCTGCCCCTTGTCCTTCTCTGATTGGCCCAATGGTGTGGGTGCATCCTAGTGCTTACATTCAGCCTTGTAGATTGCAGAGTTGACTGTGATACCAGCAAAGCTCTTCTTGGCTATTCCTTTCCCTGGATTTATCTTCTAAATGTCTAACTACACTGAGATATTGCTTGTTTCATGCAGCTAGTAGCCTCCTCTTAATTTCTGTCCACCAAGATTTTCACTGTTTTAGACAAGGATGTTAGGCATGGAGTTCTCTACATTCTGTACCAAATAAAATCAGTCCCCTTAGGCTGAATTCTGGAGCTCTTCACAGTCTGCCTTTCCTCCCCTATGCATAACCTCAGAGTTATTGCACTTTAGCTGTGGTGTGGACAGTGGCCCACTTTTTCCAGAATGAGACCTCTGCAGACACAGAGGAAATGGTAACTCCTGGTCTTCTAGATTTGCCCTTCCTGACATTGAACCTCTGCTCCACAAGTTAGCTGGGACAGGGGTATGGAATATGGCAGAGGGGGAAGTGTTGACATTAAGCCCCAATAAATGAATGCGTACTGAAACTAACTTAAAAATTTGAATCTAAGAGCTGAGTGGGCAAAGGAAGTCCAATGTTTTGGGTTATGATCACTTAAAACAGAACTTCTACAACACTGAGCTGGGCTGAAAAATAACAATGGCCTGCTCCTTTCAGGGTAAAACCATAGCCCCTTAGAGCTGAGATGAGCTTCCATAAAATGTTGCTGGCTGAAGGGAGGATGATGGGGACTTGACTATTGTTATTCTTACTGAGATAACAGATTTTCTTCAATTAGTGTTTCTCTATTTGCTATATTTTCATGGTCAATTTCTAGACACTTTATTTTTTTTTCTTTTTATAATTTTTATCAGTTAAATGGTTGCTAAAGTGGGAAAAGGGTTGGCCAAGCTGCTTAAAAAATCATTACAAAAGTGCTGCCTCTGCAGATGTGAAAATTCAGTATTGGAATAATAAAAATAAGTAAATGCCAATGTATTAATCAACTTGAATTAAATGAATAAATTTCTTGAAAACTACAACTTGCCAATCACAAGAAATGTTTTTTACAAACCTGTATCTATTTTCTTTTGATATCGTAATTGATATAAGATGCTACACCCTAAAATAGATATTAGAATTCCTACTGGGGAGGATGGGTGGAAAGAAATGGTAGCATTCATTTAGTTTAATGGCTCATTTAGTTCTTAGTGGAACAGTTTTGCTATATACTACCCAGTTGGAAATATTTGAAAAATAAACAGCATAATTTCTAAAATTATTTAAAGACTTGGCTACACTTTTGGCTTAGAAATATAACGACAAATTGCATTAAAAAGAAATCATAGACATAAATATGAAATCATTTGAAAATCAAAGAAACGATTTGTCATTTTATCTATTTCTTCAAATGAGTTTGAAGAGTAGTTCTAAGAGAGCTGCTTCATGTTGTTGCCGTTTCACCGCTACTCTTGAGAGTTCCTTGTAACCACCACTTTCTGACCTGTCTAATCTATACAATTAGTTGTGGGATATAAGTTTTCTTCCTTTGTTATTATAAAGTTTCTGGAAGCCTCACTAGAAATGATGGAGTGAAGAGTATAACGTGAAAAGGATCATATTCTTTAAAAAAAAGTCTGATAACATATACAGTTTATTCTAAATTGCTTGTTTTGTAGATCATTCATAAAAAATCAAGTAGAGAGTTGCTACAAATTTCCATGTAAAGTGTGCCCTAAAAGTTCCAAATACTCCTGTCTAAATGATCTAAATGTTGATAGTTAAAGTAGTATTGAATGTGGATAAATTGCCTCAATTCCCTCCTATACTTTGGGTGAGAAGACATCACCTGAGAGGAAATAACCGAGGAGGGTATCCTATAGGCACCTAACAGCTGCTCGTTCTGAGGCTAGGAAACCATCATTAAGGATGATGAATGACAAAGTTGAAGGACAAGAGGTGAATTTGGCAGGTTATCCTGGAATGTGGTAATGGAATGTTGTAATAGCACTTGGATTAGCTTCAGTAATTCCATGTGCAGAAATTTCTGATGCATCTGGTGTCAAATTATTGAGTTTCATCTCCAAGAAGGCATGCTATTAAAAATCTACCTGGCTTGTATTGGCAGTAATGGGGATTTAATAAGAGTCAGTAAATAAATTAACCAAATTTTTCATATAGTTGAAAAACACTATTATTTCAGATCTTTTGCCAGCCTTTAATACAATTTCATTTTCTTACAAACTTTTTCCAGACTCCATACTATAGTAATTAAATTTTTCACCCATTATTCCCGTCTACTGAGCTCTGTTGAAACCTGCTTTTATGATCCAATAGATAACTCCTTATTTCAGCTTTATGTTATCTCCAGATATGATCAACATGTCATCAGATACACTGTGCCCTAGTTTCCTCATCTATAAAGTCAGGGTAATAGTAATACCTAACCCAAAGGGTTCTAGAAAGTATTAAATGAGTTAATGTATACGAAGTTTATAGTAAATTCAGTATTTTAAACATTATTACTATATTACTATTTAATAAATTGATTTAAAGTAATAAAGAATTCAAAGGCAAGACCAAATCCCATATGTCAGTACTCCTGCTACTCCAAATCTCTTCCAGGAAATGGTGGTCAAATAACCAAAATGATTTGAGGGTTTTTGTTGGTTTGTTTATCGAGTGATATATCCTATTAGTTGGACCAGCACTCAGTTCATGCTTCTCCTTCTCACAAAAATAAAACGAGAGATTTTGTCACATGGGTTGCTCCAATCAAGAAGTATCATGTATTTTTCTGATACAGGTAAATAACCCAATCCAAACATGAAGCAAATTGTTGTTATGTAACAGACAATACCAATTATCTGTATTATATTTACAGATATTTCCTCTGTAAATCTCTGGTATTCTAGAGACCATAATTGTCTTTCATAAATGTTTAGAGACTCTTCTTTCATTTATTCTTTATTTTGAGTTGATAAGTACTTTCTATGTTCTAGGTAATAGTCTCTACATTAGAGATAAAGAATAGTTACTATTTGGATGTCTGATAGCCTAAGGAAATACAGGTAGTCATTATAATTTTATGGGGAAATTATGGCAGGGTGCCACGAAGGTCCAAAGGAGGGGTTTCTTTAAAGACATGACACTTGAGCCAAGTCTGAAGCCAAGTGAACCCTGGTGAAGGGAACAGGTAGAGCATTCTAAGAAGTAAGAGCATGTGTGAAGGGATGGACATGTATGTGAGAGGCAACTGTTGAGACAAGGAAAATAATGTGACCTGTAAAGTTGATAGGCAACGATGCTGGAGATGTGGGTAAGACTGATTAGTATAAATTAATTAGAAAACAATACTGTGTGGTACATGACTTAGTGCTAAATTGCTTGTTCAGTACTGTGATGTTAAAAGAGTTTAAGGCAGGGGATGGCTCTGGGATGGGGAAAGGTTACATAATTCTACGGACAACAGAGGCTGACTGAGATATGACATACTTCAAGTCCTGTGAGTCTTAATCCTCTAAATGTTGCATCCTTTCTGAGAAAAGGGTAATGAGGAGATCACCTTGTTCCCAATGTCAGTGCAGACCATGAGGCCCAAGGCAGCCTCAGGCACTGGGGTGCCTCTCATCCAACACCCTCGTGGGCAGTGAGTGGTGCGGTGACTCCTCCTGTCCTTCCTGGGGTGCCTTAGTGGAGGCAGCGTGCAGGAAAATAGTTCTCTCCTTTCTGTGCAAGAGCAGACAGCGAATATAAGTTCCATTTTAACTGGTGCCTTTCTTTGCATGTGTGAGTTCTTTTGTTCTCCACACAATGGGGAAAAGGAAAAATTTGTCAGAATAACTGATGCTAGAAATGCTATTCAGTTGTAGTCCATTCTTTGTTCAGGGCTCACTTCTGTCTCACAAAATTTTCTGTTTGAGCCTCATAGTACTTTTTAAAAATGAAAATAAAATTTCTATGGTGTACACAGAAAGTTTAATATAATAAATTTCCGACAACCTAGCCATTTTAGAACATGGAATTTTCCTTGAGTTTGGAACCTAAGACTTCAATGAGTGGTAATATATTAAGGGTCAAATGGTACCACCAAACACTCTGACCAATTCTTGCTGACTTAATCCCAAACTGATTAGTTTAAAGAACCCCAGAAAGCATCTTATTTCTTATGATTGTTGTTGTCACAAAATCTTAATGGTCCCTTCAAATGAAAATGTACCTCGCAGGCCTAGTAACTGACCTATTTGATTCCAACATAGATCATAATAATTTGACAGTGTCACTTATTTTAGAGTCTGATTGCCTTCTTTGCCTCCGGGTGCAAGAGAAAAAGGGATTTGTGACTGAAAGGGTTAAGTGGATTTTATTATAATGTGCTCCTATTTCATTTCCCTCCCTTCAGCTCCTTCACAAAATGTTAATCTAATTGTGATACTATCACTTTGATGACAATATGACAAGACAGACAAATTTGATTTTATTCTCCACAGAGCAAAGCATATGCTGCTTGGGAGGCTTTGACAGAGAGAAGGACATAAAACAAATGGAGTTCATGAATATACAATTTTTATTGTACACAGTAGTGACATCCAAACTTCGGAGACTAGGTGGTTGAGACTGAGACTTTACTATTGAGATTAATGGGTACGTAAAATGGTGCCAACAGAGAGTACTACAGTTTATGTTAAAAATGTCGATGTGGATAAGAATAATTTTCTTCTCAAGATGAATGATACACTTAATGGTTGTGAGACATTTGTGCCCAGTAGCTGTTCCTCCAAAGTAATTTTTTTGTTGTTATTGTAAATTATATAATCTTAACTGCAATTACGGTCCTGTTTAGGTAAAGGTCAAGTTAGTGCTGTGGATAGTTATAAAGCAAAGAGGAAATTGGTATATGGATTCCCCAGTTGATAGCTTATGAATGATTTCAAGTAAGATGATTTTTTGGTAACTCTATTTCTCGTTTAATGTAATATAGCAAGTAAAGACAGCACACATTAACGAAACACAAATTAGATTTCTCTAAGTAAACATGTATCTTCTAAAGGAGTGGGGCTGTTGGGGAAAGGACAGTTTGAAGGTTAAAGACATCCAGCAAACAGGGGAGGCTCATTTTCAAGAAAAGCAGAAGCATGAGAAATTCTCATTGTTGGGTTTCAGTCTCTGTTTTTCCATTTGGCTTACCGAAATGCAAAATCCAGCACAGTTCCTGCTCTTTGCTTTTAAAGGCTTACTCTGACATTAAGTGAGATTCAACTCACTTTGAATGTCTGAAAGGGATGAAAATGGTGTCTGAATACCCTGGGTGTTAAGGAGGAGAGTTTGGATCTCCCTATGATAATGTGTTTAGAGCAATTCAATCCAGGTCCAATCTGAATCTCAAAGTTTATTCTTTGTTTTGCAAAGAAGAATAGAGGCCAAGATCATCATATGAAATGTGAAAGCAGTATGTTAAAGTTTTTTTTTTAATGTAATATATCTCATATAATTAAAGTCCTGAAAAAATATTATCGGAATTAACTGAGTTAATATGTCTTAAGGAATATAAAACTTTATGGTTTAACTATGTAATTTCCTTTCACTTGAGTTTCCCTATGATTCTGGTCAACAGAAAAACTTTCACAGAATGTAATGTCAAATAGAGTTAGAATAACTTCGATATTTACAGCTGTTTAAGATCATCTGGTTAAGCTATAGTTTCTTTCTCTGGTAGATGTATCCCTTTTGGTCAGTGCAGGACCTTCTTGGGAAAAAGCCTGTCCTGGAATTAGGTGGGGCTGACTCTGCTCCCAGGCTCTCAGAGAGGGTTTATGACTCAGGCCTGTCCTGTGCAAGCTCTCCTAAATCATTTGCTAGAGTATGCAAGAAAAAGGTACTCTTTTCTTCGCTAGCAGTATGTATGTACTAAACACAAACCAAATGCAGTCTTGGAGCTTTTTGCCACCACTAGAACTTTAGATTAGCTGGGATACCAGTTTTTCTCTTCTGATTTGATATAATTTCAGCCAGAAACAACTTCAATGTCTTAGCTGGCCTGTGCTGGCTCACATTGGGCTAGGTACATATACAATTTCCACTGGTGCTTTCAAAATACTGAAAATATCTCATGGACTACTCTTCTTACTATCTTGAAGGGAAACTGGAAAATATAGTCTTAGATTGTCATAAAGGTCACTTCTGGATTTTATTACATGCTTGGAACCCTCTTCAAGTTAGAATATGGAGTTCATGTGTGTTTTTGGATTGTCTTGGGTACAAAGCATTGGCAGAAAGGTAATTATAAATGCATTTTTGTTCCCATTTTAATGTAACATGAGTTAATTTCAATAAAAACTGTTTTAGTGTTACATAAAAATAGTCTCTGAAGCCAGGGGCAGTGGCTCAGGCCTGTAATCTCAACACTTTGGGAGGCCAAGGCATGAGGATCACTTGGGCCCAGGAGCTTGAGACCAGCCTGGGTAATATAGTGAGACCCTGTCTCTTCAAAAAAATACAAAAATTAGGCAGGCATGGTGGCAGGGGCCTGGAAGTCTCAGCCACTTGGGAGGCTGAGGTTGGAGGACTGCCTGAGCCTAGGAAGCTGAGGCTGCAGTAAGCTGAGATCACTCCACTGTTTCCCAGCCTAGATGATAGAGATCCTGTCTCAAAAGTAAATAAATAAATAAATAAGTCTTGGAGCTATTCTAGGCCACTTAGAGGTAAGATAGTCTAGCCCAGTGATTGAGAAAGTAGATTCTGGCATGAGTTGGTTTGAATCTTGACTCCTTACTAGATGTAGATCTTGGACAAGAAACTACATGTATTTTTTCTTAGTCTTCTTGTCTGTAAATTGAGGAACAGAATCACATTTTTTGTGGTGAATAAATGAGTAAATATATACAAAGTACTTAGAAAACTGTCTGATACCTACTATGTGCCACGTACTTAGTTGCTGACATTATAATTACTTCTTGCATGTATATTTAACATTCTTCCCCTGAAAGGAATTAGAATATGCAATGCCCAGAATACCTGATTTTGGAATAAAAATTATTTTGAGCTGAGGGCAACCAAATAAAAGCACGCACAGAAAAAGCTATCTGCCTTTTAACCATTTCTTTGAGTCTCTACTTCTTTCCTACATAGGCCTCCATGAACATAGAAATTAAAATGTTAACACCATATAAAAATTTTAAGTCTTTTCTCCTATTAACCTGCCTTTGTCAGTTTAATTTACAGGCCTAGCTGCAGATTTAAGAAGGTAGAGGAAAATATTTGTTTTCTCTCCTATACTCCCCACCTACCCCCTGCAAAATCAGTAACTTCTTCCTCTGTAGGTTCTTCCTGGTCCTGTTATAGGTCACAACCATCCACCACCCAAACCAGTTGTTCTTACCTGAGCTACACAGTAGAATCACCTAAGGAACTTTAAAACATCTCAATGCCCAGTCTGCAACCCAAAAGCTACAAAATCAGAGTCTCGTGGAGGAGGAGGGGGTATAGAATTCAGGTGTCAGGATTTTATACAGCTCTTTAAAATTATAAGCAAACTAGCATCACCTGGGGGTAATTTTTAAGCACTATCTATTGCTATGGTTTGTCTGTGTCCCCACCCAAATCTCATCTTGAATTGTAGCTCCCATAATTACCACATGTATTAGGAGGGACCCAGAGGCGGGGGTGGGGGGGTGGTGGTAATTAAATTATGGGGGTAAGTCTTTCACATGCTCTTCTCGTAATAGTGAATAATTGTCACAAGATCGATTAGTATAAAGGGGAGCCCACCTGCACAAGCTCTCTTACCTGCCGCCATGTACAATGTGACTTTGCTCGTAATTTGCCTTCTACCCAGCCATGTGGAACTATGAGTCAATTAAATCTTTTTCCTTTATAAATCATCCAGTCTTGCATATGTTTTTATTAGCAGCATGAGAACAAACTAATATATCTATACTGGGATTTACTTCTAGATTTTCTGATTTAGTCAATCTAGGATGGACCTGAAATCAATAAATATTAAAAAGCTTCCAAATGAATAAAATCTGCCATCAGGACTGAAAACAATTAGGGTGTAATGTTAACTACTAGAGGGACAAAAACCAGCAAGAACAGCTCTCAGAACTGGAGGAGCTGAGGTTCCCAGCTGATTTTGAGTCCAGCTCAAGCTGAAGGGAAGGGTATGAGATAAGCAGATAGAACTCAGTCATATGATCAGAGCAGGGTTTGAAATGCAAGTGAAAGACTAAACTTAGTAAAAGAGACATCTGACTAGAAGAGGAAGAATGGGTATGTTCAATAGCGGGTATGACAGATGATGCGATAGGAGCAGAAGTGGAGAATGATTTGAGACGAAGCTGAAAAGGTATGTAGGGTTAGGGCGGGTAAAGCCTTATAGGGCATGTTATGGGTCTGATATGCATCATAAGAGTACAGACAACCACTGACAATTTTGAACACCTTTTCTCCCAGGTACTCTCTTTTCCCCTAATCAGGCTATAGTTTTTCTCCCTAGCACTTACCACCATTTAACCCACTATAAATTTAATATGTTGAGCCATATGAAATAGCTGACAGTAAACCATTTTGACCTACAAAAACAGCAGTTTCATTTAGCATAATCTATTGCTTATTTAGTTTTATTTCTTTCCAACTAGAGTCTAAGTTTCATGAAGGCAAAGATTTTTGTCTTTTCTGTTCATGTTTGTGTTCTTAGAGTTTAGAACAGTGACTAGCACAAAAAAGGTAGTTAATAAGTATTTGTTAAATAAATTCTATAGCAAGGGCTCACTGAGGATTAGAGAAAAATCAGTGAATAAGGTCTATATTTATGTTTGCTGGTGAGATGTTTGAATTGAAAATATAAGAAAAACACATTTATACGTATACAGAAAAGAAAAATAATTAAAACATATTCTCTGTAAAACAAAAGTACTTCCTTTTAGTATCAGATTTCTCCTTGCACTAAATGAACAGAAACCTTTGAAATACATTTCCCAACATTTTGATGGGAAGACCTATCACCCAGAAATTCTATTGCCCATTTTTTCTTTATATGTAAAAGCATGTAAGGCTGGGCACGGTGGCTCATGCCTGTAATTCCAGCACTTTGGGAGGCCGAGGCGGGTGGATCACTTGAGGTCAGGAGTTTGAGACCAGCCTGGCCAACATGGTGAAACCCCATCTCTACTAAAAGTGCAAAAAATTAGCTGGGCGTGGTGGCACATGCCTGTAATCCCAGCTACTTGGGAGGCTGAGGCAAGAGAATTGCTTGAACCTGGGAAGGAGAGGTTGCAGGGAGTTGAGATCATGCCAGCGCATTCCAGCCAGGGCAAAAGAGTGAGACTGTGACTCAAACAAATAAACAAACAAACAAAAAAACAAAAACAAGTACATAAAGTTTCTCTGACATGAAAGGACTAAATAAAAATATATCATTCTCAAACTTTTTTGGAAAAGATGATCTTTGAAAAGAAATCTGCAGAAGACTGAGAAATGAGTCACAATAAAGAATTTAAGAAAGGGAGAGAAGCCTGGGTAACATAGTGAGACCCTGTTCCTACAAAAAAATAAAAACAGCTAGCCAGGCATGGTGGCATGTGCCTGTAGTCCCAGTTATCTGGAGGCTGAAGTGCAAGGTTTGCTTGAGCCTGAGAGGTTAAGGTGGCAATAAGCCATAATTATGCCACTGACTCCAACCTAGGTGACAGAGTGAGACCCCATCTTGAAAAAAAAACAAAGAAAGAGAGAGACTTAGTTTAAAAAAGAAAGTGCTGAGCAGTAGGGCCATAAAATGCTTAATCAACCCAGTGCATATCTCCGTGGGATTCCATTCACATTAGTTCCAGCACAGTTATGAAACAATGCAAATATTAAAATAATTCCTGAAAGATACATAGCCTATAAAATTAATTATTTAAAATCACATCTAAAATTCTAAATAAACTCAATGAAAATTTGGAGAGATAGAGAGGCATGTTTAACGAGCATTATTTATAATAATAGAGAATTACATGTATGTGTTTCTATATGTACATATATCCATGTATACAAATATATACACATATATTTATCTTAATTTCTATCTCTGGGTTTATTATTCTAAAACAATTTCAACTTACAAGACAGATTGGGGGGGTGAAATATCAAGATAAGTCTTTTGACTTAATTCACATTCTTAAAAATTAATACTAGATTTGACCTTACTTTTAAATACATAACAATGGCTAATCATTGATATTATCCTTTCATACCTCTGTTGATTTTGACAGGATGCTAGATATGACATATCTGAACTATGTGCTTTGTGCTTTTTTCTTAGAAAAAACTACAAGCTATGATGCTTGCAAATGTGTGTAAGAGAATTCTTATACATTTGTGTGTAATTCACACATTTATGTGTAAGAGAAAAGAGAATTTTCTTTAAACTAGAGTCTGTGTTCTCCAATTAGCAGGAGGTGAGGCTGCAGATTCCCATCCCACTCTAAGGGAGATGCTGGCAGAGAGCTCCTGTAACTCATCATAACTTCTAAAGCACAGCGGGGTGGCATGGCTTTGCTCTGAATGAATGCAAAGGCCGACCTTCCTCCCTTCCCTTCCCCTGGGGACTCAAGCCATCCTGATTAACCAAAACTTTGTGAAAAATGATCTCTCCTGCTATTTGCATGTCTTAAGTATTCATCAATATCCTGTGCAGTGATGGCTTTATAATGCAGTTGTGACAGAGCTTGAAAGATGCCAGTTCTATCAATCAACATGTAGTAGAATTACAAAGCAATGCTTTCCCGTGCTATTTTCTTCCCTTTGTTCTTTTACTGTCCCCTTCTTTGGCAGTAATCATTTTTCTGTGTGCAGCACATTCTATTTGCCAAAAAAAAAAAGAAAAAGAAAAAAAAAAGAAAAAAAACCCAACGTCTAGGATTTGCAGTTTAAAAGTCAGGAAAATCTTTTGTAGATGAACTTCAGCAAACTACTTGGCTACACAGACTATCAACAACCTATTCCATTTCCTGTTGGATGTTGTTATCTTTCAATTATAGAATGAATGAGTTACAGTTGACTACATCAGAACTACATATGTTTCTCACTCCTTTGCTGGTTTTGAACTCCTTTAAGGTATTTCTTATTTGGTTCTGCATCCATCATCATCTGTACACACCAGGTAGAGAAATTTCAGCAGTTTTAAGGCAGGAAAAACGTTTTCTCAAACTTCACTTTGCTTCCTGAGTATCTCTACTTGATAACTGCATTTCTCTCTACACACACTATTTGTAATTGGCCACCAAATTACAATTATTTTGCCTTCTAGTCATTTTTTTTAAAAATTGAAGTCAAATATATGTAAAGGGGCATGCACAGATCTTAAGTATATTATTTGATGAGTTTTTATTCTATCTATTAACATCTAGCTAGCTATCTTATGTCCATCTATATCTATACCTATATAGCTGTTTAATCATCACCTCAATCAAGATATAGAACACACTCAGCGTCCCAGATTGTTCTTTCATGTTCCCTGCTGACCAATTTCCACCTCTTTCCCATACCTCAAGAAAGTACACATCTCTTTTTTCTGACTTCAGATTTTGTTTTCCTTTTCTTAAACATTTTTCAAAAGGAATTATAAAATATATATTTTTTGATCTGGCCTGTTTCATTCAACATGTTTTTGAGCCTCATGGTTTTTAATGTCAGCAATTTATTCTTTTTTTATTCTTTTTTACATTTATGTTCATGAGGGATATTGGTCTGTAATTTTACTTTATTGTAACGTCTTTACTGTAAAGCTTTTGTTATTAGGGTTATGCTGGCCTCATACAATGAATTCACTCTTTCTTTTTATCTTAAAAAATAATTTCTGTAGAACTGGCATTAGTTTCTTCTGAAATATTGGATGGAATTTACTAACAAAGCCATCTGGATTTTGAGGGTGTTTTGGTGGGAAAGTTTAGAGGATGAATTCAATGCTTTAACAGATATAGGGTAATTTAAGTTTTCTATTTCTTCCTGTGTCAATTTCAGTTAATTGTGTTCCTTAGACAATTTGTCCACGATGTCTACTTTTGTTAATTATTGGTTATTCACAAGTTTTGTTTGTTTCTTTGTTTTTTAGTTTTCAAATGTCTTCAGTGTATATATTCTTCATTCCTGATATTGGTAATATTAATACTTGCCAATTTATTACACTTTATAAACAATCAACTTCTTGGTTAATTTTCTCTTTTTTCTGATTTCATTGACATCTGCTATTATCTTTATTTTTTGTGTCTATATACTTTGAGTTCACTACTCTTCTTTTTTTTAGCTTCTTGAGGTGTAAGCTTATACAATTTTCTTTGTATCTGTGGTTTTCAGCAATTGGAGTATGATGTACCTAACTGGTTCTTTTTGTACTATAATTCTACAAAATTTGAAAATTTTTAGCTATTTTTATTTAGGCTTTTTTTTTTTTTTTTTGGTTTCATCTCCCTTCTCCCTCTGGAACATTTCCATGCATGAACATTTGACGTCAACATATTATCCCACATGTAACTGAGGCTTTGTTTTTCTGTGCTTTGTTTTGTTGAGGATTGTTTTAGTCTTCTTTCTTCCCTTTAGATCTAATACTATCTACTGATCTCTTCTCATATACACTGGATCTTTTGTCGTGTTCATATTACCATTGGGCCCTTTTGATGTTTTGTTTTGATTTTAAATTTCAGATGTTATACTTTCAGATCAAGATTTTTCAAATGATTCTCTTATCATTTTCATGTTTGTGTTGAGAAACTCTATCTCTTCACTCACTTCAGCCATCTTTTCTTTTAAGCCTTGAAACGTATTTACAATAACTCCTTTAAAGTCTTTCTCTGCCATTTCCAAGACCTGAAACATTTCCTGTTCTGTTTCTGTTGATTGCTTTTATTCTTGATTGTGGACCATATTTTCCTACAAGTCTGGATTTGTCAAAATTCTATGTTAAACATTTGGGGTGGTATGTTGTAGAGGTTCTGGATTATGTTAGCATCTGTTAACTGGGTTATGTTAGCGTCTGTTAATTGGTTAATTAGTTTTGTTCTGGAAGACGATTAAATTTCTGGCAGTTTCTTTTGAACATGTCAAGCATGGTTGTATTTTTTATGAGGGTGACTCTCTTTGAATTTTTACTTTAGTCATTGAGTGTGGCATTATCCTTACTCCAAAATTGTGTCTTTTTGGGAGTTTCAGCTAAATGCACAAAGGGCTTTTGAATTCTTTCTTCTCTGGCTGAGCTGGGCCTCAAATGTCTCTCAATACTGTATGACTCGATACCATCATCTGACATTCCATCCCATAGCTGTCACTCTCTGCTAGGTCTTGCATAGTTTTCCCTGTTCATGTACAGCTTAACCTTGAAGTAAGGGCTCATGGTGAACTACTAATGAAGACTCATGGTGAACTTCCCCCAACCCTTGCACAACTCCCTTTTCTCATGTACCTTGTCCTGCAAAT
This sequence comes from Mandrillus leucophaeus, assembly GCF_000951045.1. Taxonomy (NCBI): domain Eukaryota; kingdom Metazoa; phylum Chordata; class Mammalia; order Primates; family Cercopithecidae; genus Mandrillus; species Mandrillus leucophaeus. The sequence continues at coordinate 1,508,131 of NW_012103243.1, forward strand.
CCCAGCCACTTCAGCTGCCTTAATACGCATCTCTCTCCTTCAGCTCAGTGTGCCTGCTGTAGTGTGAGCTCTTCCTCCTGTGCTAGCAGTAGAGAAAGTGCCCCCATTCAGAGGACTGTCATTTATGAAGCTCACTTCATGAGTTTTTCTTCTCTCAAGTTCTCTCTGTTATTTAATACCTGCAAACAATGCATTGAACATTTTGCCCAGTTTTATACTTACCTACTGCAGAAAGACAAGTCTGATAACAGTTATACTACCATGGCCGAAAATAGAATCTCTTAACTATTTTTTTTAAATATAACTGCTTTCCTGTATCTCCAAGCTGCCATTATTTTTCATTTTGATTGTATATCCTAGTAATTGGTCTACCAGTATTTACTCTGTTTCCTATACACTATATCTCTCATTCTAAGCAGAAGTCAGAGGGTTATTTATCATATATGAGTCTGATTATGCCACCCCATTGCTTAAAACTCTTAGATGCTTCACAGTTCTTTTAGGCTAAAAGTAAAATTTATCAAATGATCTGCATGGTCGTGTTTGAATGCACCTCTTCTGCATGCTCTTAAACAAAGATCACCGTTGATCTCTTTCTGCCCCAGCCTTATCAGATTTGTATATCCAGGGGTTTTGCACATTCTAGTGCTTCTCTTTGGAACTTTATTTTCTTAATGGATGCCTTCAGAGCTTAATTCAAGGATCACTTTCTAGAAAACTCTTCCCTGATGTCCATGACAAAATCAGATTTTACTAAGATAAACTTCTGTAGCACCACAAACTTTCATAGTACTTACTGCTGCAATTTTACATGGATTTCTATAATTATTTGAGTGATGGCTCTCTTAACCACTAGGATGTAAGCTCTATTAGGGAAGGGATCTTACTTGTTATTGCTCACTATTATAGCCCAGTGCTTGGTGAATGCAAGCACAGAATAAATACTTGCTGAATGAAAGAATTTCTGCAATGGGTCCCTGGATTCTTTGGAAAGATATTTACATGTAATTAATATAATTTCTGCACTATAAGGATAAAACAAACAAAAAGTGGATTCAATTGAGAGAATTTAGTAAACGCTACATAAACAGCTTATGTGTGATGATAAAACTCCTTGGCTATGTCTATGTAGTTACACTATACAATGAAAATACAAAACATCAATTAACTATTTATATATTGGAAACAGCCACATGGTATCCTGTTTTATTTTTCATTCCCTGAATATCTATGGATTTAAGTCAGAAAATATGCAATATAATTTCTGAATCCAGAAATCAAAACAGCCAAAGCTCATTGGAATACTTTTATTTGATGAAATATTTTTATGCTTTCCTCAAAAAATAGGAATGGCCCATTTTCAAAGGCTCCAACTCCTGAAGAATACATCTGGCCTAGTTGCAACACATACATTTTATTTTCTTGGTATAAATAAGCAGCCGTTATTTAGTACCCTATAAGAATTTAAACTAGATTTCATATAAAAACATTTTTAAGAAGTGGTGGCATGTTCTTGTAGTTCTAACTGCTCAGGAGGCTGTGGCGGGAGGATTGCTTGAGACCAGGAGTTTGAGGCCATAGTGAGCTATGATCATGCCACTGCACTCCAGCCTGAGCAACAGAGTGAGACTCTGCCTCTCCCTCTCTTCATATATACATATATATGTATATATATGTATTCATATATATATACTTATATACTCATATATATACATATATATGAAACTGACTAAAATACCATATTTACCACATTGACATTGTATTACAAATTATATTGCATTACAAGAAAGTATACGCTTCATGAGACCATGCAGATCATCTTCTTCCGATTCTTACCTTTATTTTGCTTCAAATATTGCTAAAAATTTTAAACCATAGCATAAAAATTTGTTACTGATATTATAATTGTAGTATAATTTATATCACAAGACTTGCCTATTAGTCTTTACTGTTGGAATATCCCAGCTATGGAGAATCTTAGGTTTTTAGATTAAAAAATAAAGAATATCCTAGCTAGATTGTAAGTCACTTGAATAAAAACAAAACTTTATGCATATATTCACATACATAAGTATACGCATATGTATATACTTACATGCATGTATGTGTAATGTATCCCTTATTAACTAGGATGAGCATGTAGTAGAGTATCAAGTAAAATTTGCTGATTGAATGTTGAGGAAAAGCACAGACTCAATATTTTAAGTGTGAACTGCCCATAAAGCAACCAAGACTCTCTTATAACTAAAATAAGATTGGCAGTTATGTGAGGACCTCTGCTGTGGTTTTTGATATGATTGCCCCCGTAAGGATATAAGAATAAACAAAGTCAGTTTTTCCTACTGAACTCTCACAACACAGAACACTTCTTTGACTCAGATGTGTGGGTTTTTTTTCCCTCCACACACCAAGCAATTCTGCAGCTGATTTTTCAGTAGACACCAGCTAAGTGTCCTCTAATTTAGTTCAGTGCTGATGCTGTCTACCCGGAAATAGCACTAGACCTCACAGGTAGAAGGCTCAAACCCACAGAACTGTTCTCCACTTCAGATACCAGTTGTAAATTTCAGGGTGTGGCCCATGCTTCTGACTCACTGCCTGTAAATCGTTCCCACGACCCCCTCTTTGGTTTCGATTAATTTGCTAAAGCTAATCGAAGCCGCTAAAGCGGCTTACAGAACTCAGGGTAACACTGAGTTACTCATTTATTAGAAGGGATATGACAAAGGTTACAGATGAACAACTAGATGAGACATGCAGAGAGCCAGGTATGGGAAGAGGCATGGAGGTGGAGTCCTGTCCCAGGTACTCCACCCTCCAGGAACTTCTCTGGACCCAGCTATCTGGAAGACCCCAGAACTCGATCCTTTTGGGTTTTTAGTGAAACTTCATCACCTGGGCGTGATTGATTAAGTCATTGGCCATTGGTTTGTCAGCCCAACCTTCAGTCCCTCTTCCTTCCTCAGAGGTTGGTGGGCGGGACTAAATCACTTGGTTGGTTCCCTTGGCAACCAGCCCCCATCCTGAAGCTATTTAGGGGTTCCCAGACACTAATCATCTCATTAGCATACAAAAGACATTTATCACTCTGGAGATTCCAAGGATTGTAGGAGTTATTCATCAGGGAAACAGGGACAAAGACCAAGTATATATTTCACAGTATTACGGTCCCATTCAAATTTCTTCTTAGCTGAACGACTTAAAAGACAAATGACTGGTTTTTGATAGTCAAAAAAGCAATGACTAAATTGGTCATCATTGGGCTAATTTAATATAGATTCTTTACCTTTTTTTAGAATCATACATTTGTAATGAAAGTTCTCTGTTAAATAAGAAGTAAAATGTGACAGGATTTGTGCATTAAATAACATATTTAGGTGTAAGTGAGATTCTGAGAAACTTGTGTAATGCTCACTCTTTCTACCATAAACTAGAAGAGATTGGGGCAGGAGTAGGGGCGGAAATGATATGGTAAGGATGAAGGGTGGTATCTTTGTCCACTATTGCTGTTGTAACAAAATACCATAGACTGAGTGGCTTATAAACAATTCTGAAGCTTGGAAAGAACAAGATCAAGGTGCCAGCAGATTCCATATCTGGTGAGGAGCAGTTTTCTGGTTCATTGATGCCAACTTCTTGCTGTGTCCTCACAAGGTAGAAGGGGCAAGGCAGCTCTCTAGGGTCTCTTTTATAAGCCCACTGATCCATTCATGAAGGCTCAACCCTTATGACCAAATCACTTCCCAAAGGCCACTCCGTCTAATACCATCACATTGGTGATTAGGTTTCTACATATGAGTTTTGGAGGAAAACAGACTTTCAGACCATAGCAGTGTGGAAACAAGGGAAAAAGTATTTTTGTTGTTGTGTTCTGTTTTAGCAGAAGTTAGAAGCTAGGCACATTAGATAAATTACCTAACTTAATTTTGAAGTCAACTCGATCAAGTAGCTATTGTTATCTTCTTTGTTTTGAAGAGAGGTTCAGAAAGAGTAAGTATTGTGTCAATTATGAAGAGCTGATAAGACCAACTTGGAACCCAGGACAAACTTGAAAGAAACCCTGAGAGCTTTCCAGTATAATTTTAGGGAGACAAGTCTGATTCTTTATTCTAACATGTCTATAGTTTAACATTTTACCTATGGCATTAGCCATCAAAAGGACACTTCAAATTTCCTAAGTAGGATAATAGTATCCTAAATCTAATAAGATGTGACACAAGATCTAGGAAAAGATGACTCTGCTAACTAGGCTGGTAAGATGTTTTCTGTGACAGGCTCAACAAGAGGACATTCTTGCTCTTTCTCTTAACAGTGTCTGAAGGGGTCAGCTGCCACTTGGAGGACATGCTGGAGCTGAAAGGAACTTGGTGCAAGTGATGTGCTGCCTCCTCTACTCTTGTGGACTGGCCATCTCCCAGCTCCCAGAGGGCTCCAGGCTGCCTCAGGGGCAGTCCCAGCTGTCCCCTCTTATAATATGCATTTAATTCAAGGTTGGTTTTCTCACATTTATAAAATGCTGCTACAGCTACAAATCAGGCAGACAGTTGTTTTCTAAGCATAGTAAACTGTAAGGTGCATATATACATATGGGTCTGTGCATGTATATAAGGTGCATATATATACATATAAATTATACATATATACTTTTAACTTCAATCTTCACAACAATTATGATCTTTATCAGTTCATCTTGAAAAATGAAGATAATTTCTTATAAACATACCTCAGTTACCTGTGTAATATTACGTGTTTTCTCTCAAAGTTTAGATTCAGGCAGTATTTACCCAATTGGTAGGATTAAATTAGGTGAAAAAAGTTCTGGTTTTCTGTGAGCCAGCTGAAAGGTCTTAAGCATGTCACTTTAGTTCTCAGTGTTACAGCTTTTTGTCTCCCACAGTTCAGTGAATGGAAGGAAGTGGCGCCCAGCAGCTTCCTCCCTTCCGCCTCCTGCAGCTTGGCGAATGGCAGCATTGTAGCTCTTTCACTCTTGCAGATTGACAAGTTCCTTGTTCTTGTCCTACAATCAAGAGGAATAAGATACGTGGAAATCGTAGAGTGAGTAAGGCAGAATAGAATTTTATTGAGCCACAGAAGGAAAGCTTTCAGCAGTGAGAGGGGACCCGAAAGCGGGTTTCCATCTGTGAGGTTGAATCTAGGGTTTTGATGAGCTTAGAGTGGGGGAAATGTGTGCTGATTGGTTCATGGATGCCCTTGGAAAAGGCGCCATTCGATTGGTTAAAAGGGATCATTCAGAAGGAACCAGTTGAGAGACAGTGGGTAAGACAGGGATGGAACTTCTCACTCCGGTCTCGGACTCTATCCAGAACTGGCCGCTCAGTTTTCAGGCTTCCAACCGTCCTTGACCTGAAGGTCGAGTTTCACTGGGAACTCATCCTTGTCTGCCTAGGAACTTGTCTTTCTCCTGTCACTATCATTGGTAGCTCAATACCTTCATCAGGAAAATGCGATTGGATGCATGTGTAGGTAACTACTGGGGACTTCCTTTATCCATCCATTTCTATCTTGTCTAAACTCACTGTTAATTGAATATAAAGATATTTTATTATAATGCTAGTAAATCACAATTAAGATGATAAATATTCCAGTAAAGTTATATAATACAATCTCAAGCCAAATATATATGCATGTTTATGTACATGTGTATACATATGCACATATATTCGTGCATATTTTGTTAATTATGTATACATGTATAAATAATTTGTTTTGGCTGACATTCATCATTGTTCCCCCCACTTTCGTTGTATTCAGATTTCTCACCTGTGTAGTGTTTACAGTTTATGTTGTCTACCCCTGGCTTAGCTCCCACATAATCTGGAATTTGCTCATTCTTCTCACAGGAGTTGTTTCTTTCGGCCATGGTTTTACAATGTAAGACAACCCCCATTACTTCAATTGCTTGGGTCAGAGACGGTCACTTGACATAGGTTTGGTCAATGAGGAAAACTGGTTTTGGGAGTGGGCAAAGGACAGGTAAACTGGGGAGGTTTCTGAGGGAGATGTGCTTCAGGACTTCACCAGGAGATGTAGAGGAAACTGGTCTGTGAAACAAAATAAAATAGATAAAGCAGATTCACAGAGATGAGAAGTGATACAGATGAAGAATGAGTACTAAAGTTATCCAGTACCTAGGTCCCACCTGTTCCAAAGGCCAGCTACATCTGTGCCCTCAGATTCTGCAAAACACTCATATTCTCATAATCAATTCCATTTTTGCTTAAGGTGGTTTCAGAAAGGTTCTGTTATTTGCAATCAAAGCAGTCCTAACCAATGTGACCTCCAGCCAGCCATATTTACTCCCAACCAGTCAAAAGTATGTAATTCTCTGTCTGTATAGTAAGTACTATAATCTGTACAACTTAGATCTAATGTACATTCATTTTGATCAATATGTACAACTACTAAAAGAGTTTTTCAAGGTAACTTGCATTTATAAATCTCTCCATTTCATTTTCTCCACCAGCTACTGAACTATTACTTTGCAGCAAAACTCTTGAAATGAATTGTGTATATTTGCTGTCTCCAATTAATGTCCTCCATTCTCTATTACACCTACTTTAATCCACTTCTTTTCCTGTGTCTAAAGTGCTTATGTCTTGGTCACTAATAAACTCCATTAGAAAGCTTGTGGTTGATGTTGTGTCTTCATTTTATTTGGCCTATCAGCATTTGACAATTGATCATTTCCTTTCCAGCTTTTCTCCTGCCTCATTGGTAACCCCTTCTCATTCTTCCTTGCTAGTTTCTTCTCTTCTCCCAGTTCCTTTATTGTTAAAGTGGTCCCGACTCAGTCCCTGGGCTTATTTTCTTCTTCTTCTCCTTTTCCTCCTCCTCCTCC
>NW_012103243.1:1520224-1520673 GCF_000951045.1 Mandrillus leucophaeus
TAGGCCCCAGCTGTCCTTTTGATTAAACAAGTTAGAATTTACCAGGCGCAGGAGGATTCCTGGTTTCTAACCTGTCTCTGCTTTCTGTAGCCCCTATTATGTCTTCAAGTTCCAGTCTCCTCTTCTTCAAAACTGGCAAGTGGAAGGGTGGTTGGTACAGATAATCTCTACTGTACTTTTGATCTCAAAAAGCCACAATTTAGTAATTCACAGGCAGTCCCAAACTTGCCTTGTAGTACTCCACATATGCCCATACAGGACCATCAAATGCACAAAGCTACCACCTGATGCCTGTTGGAAGAATATAACTGCTTCAGTTCCCACAGGAAGTAATTTGTGGATTAAGAAAGTGGAAAGGCATAATTCCCTCACTTATTCATCAATTAAGAAATATTTTTGAATGCTGTGTGTGTGTGTGTGTGTGTGTGTGTGTGTGTAAGGCAGCAGTT
>NW_012103243.1:1525393-1543712 GCF_000951045.1 Mandrillus leucophaeus
AGGTCTCACTCTGTCACCCAGGCTGGAGGAGTGCAGTGGAGCAATCTTGGCTCTCTGCAAGCTCCGCCTCCCGAGTTCAAACGATTCTCTTGCCTCAGCCTCCTGAGTAGCTGGGACTACAGGCGCGTGCCACCATGCTCAGCTAATTTTTTGTATTTTTAGTAGAGATGGGGTTTCACTGAGTTAGCCAGGATGGTCTCCATCTCCTGACCTCATGATCTGCCCTCCTCAGCCTCCCAAAGTGCTGGGATTACAGGTGTGAGACACCGAGCCTGGCCTATTTTCTTCTTAATCTATACTAATATCCTCATTGATCTCATCTAGTCTCATAACTTTAAATTCATTTTTATACCAACAACTCCCAAATATATGTCTCCAGCCACAGCTTTCTCCCAACCCCTAAACATAACTACTTACTTGATATTTCCAAGTGGGTATCTAACTGAGAGCCTCAACTCAACATATCCAACATAGGCCATCTGATGTATCCTGCATTACCTGTAATTATGCCATCTCTGTTGTTAACTATTCCATCCTTCTAGTTTCTCAGGTCAGATATCCTGTAGTCATACTTGACTTCACTATTTCTCACACATATATATAAATGTGTTTTTTTCACTATGAAATTCCTTGGCTTGGCTTCTAAATATGTAAAGAATCTCACCCCTTATTGCCACTTCCATCATACCACCATTGTCTGAACCACCATTGTTTCCTGCCAGGATGCCTGCAGTGTTTCATAGCTGATCTCCTTGCCTCCTTTACCTTTGACCTCCTTCAGTGGATTCTCAAAAAAAAACTAGAATGATTCTGTTAAAAATGTACATCAGATGATGTGACACTTGTGCTCAAAACCCTTCTACAGTTCCTTTTTTCAACTCAGAGTAAAAGCTACAGTGCATAGAATGGTTTACAAGGTCTTGCTTGATCCAGCCCTTTCTCTCCTCTGACTACATCTCCTACTCCACTCCAGTATGCTCTCACCTCGGAACATTTGTGCTGACTACTTCCTCTTCCTGACCTACCCATCTCCCAGATATCTGCATGGCCAAATCCCCCAAGTCCTTCACGTATTTTCTCAAATTCCCTATTCTCAATGAGACCTGTTTCTTTCCACTCTCTAACATCCTATAAAGTTGCAAATCCATTGCATTTATTGCTTATTGTCTCCCCCTATGAGAATGTGAGCTCCACAAGGACAGAGACCTTGGTTTCATTTACTGATATATCCAAGGGCCTAAAAGAGTGCCCAGAAAATTGGTGGAAATCAATACATTTATTGTTGAAGGTATGAGGAGGAGCCTGGTGCATCATGAATTCAAGTGATGTTCCCTTAGTCCAACATATAGTAAATTGAAAAGTTGAGATCCTGTCTGTTTGGTTAACATTATGCTTGGAGTAATTTATACAATTCCAAGGGGTAAAAGTGCATTAAATAATTTGTTCCTTATCTATTAAACTGCACATAAACTGGTGTAAATAATTCCAATTCTGCTTATTTATGAATTGCCAAGTTTTGTTATCAAAAAAATCATTGTGTGTCAGAACATCACAACTTTTATGTTGGCTCCAGTGATTATATGTTCTCTTTCCATTTGGCACCAACAAACAAAAACAAAACTAAATATAAATAAAAGTGTTCAGAAATTGTATGTTGGCTTACTTCTATGTTTCTGGTCTGCATCTGACTTGAAGACATGGTGGAGTGGAGAGAGGAGGGAATAAGGAGGGAAACTTCTTTCTCCTAAAACACATTTAAAGAGTAATATAAGTTAATAAGTTTCTTTAAACATTTAAATTTTAGAGTCAGGGGTACATGTGCAGGTTTGTTACATAGGCATATTGCATAATGCTGAGGTTTGGGCTTCAACTGAATCCATCACCCAGAGAGTAAGCATAGAACACAATAAGTAGTTTTTCAACCCTTGCCTACTCCCTCCCCTCTCTAGTATTCCCCATTATCTATTGTTCCCTTGTTTTATGTCCATTTATGCTCAATGTTTAGCTCTCTTGTAAGTGAGAACATGTAGTATTTGGTTTTCTGTTTCTGTATTAATTCAGTTAGGATAATGACCTCCAGCTGCATCCATGTTGCTGCGAATGACGTGATTTCATTCTTTTTTATGACTGTGTAGTATTCCATGATGTTTAAGTTTTCTTTCACATTTCCTTCATCCAATCCTCAGTTGATGGGCATCTAGGTTGATTACATGTCTTTGCTATTGTGAATAGTGCTGTGACAAACATAGGAGTGCAGGTGTCTTTGGTAGAACAATGTATCTTCCTTTGGATATATACCCAGTAATGGGATTGCTAAGTCAAATGGTAATTCTATGTTTAATTCTTTGAGAAGTCTCCAAGCTGCTTTTCACAGGGGCTGAACTAATTTACAATCCCACCAACAACGTATAAGGCATTGCCTTTTGTTCCCAATGGGTTATTTTTGTTGTTGTTGTTGTTTGAGACAGGGTCTTGCTCTGTCACCCAGACTGGAGTACAGTGGTGCAATTGCAGCTCACTGCAGCCTCAACTTCCCAGGATCAAGAGATCTTCCCACTTCAGCCTCCTGAGGAGCTGAGACCACAGGTGTGCATCACCATGCCTAGCTAATTCATTTTATAATTAATCCTGTTTTGTAGAGAAGGGGGTCTCCCTATGTTGCCTACACCTGGTCTTGAACTCCTGGGCTCAAGCGATCCTCCTGCCTTTGTCCCCCAAAGTTCTGGGATTACTGGATGAGCTATAGCACCTGGCCAAGTTTCTTTTTTTAAAAAAACAAATATCCTTAGGGTGAGATTTTCACTTCATTCCCATTATATATGAGTTTCTTTAACCATGTTTATTTTTTCTTAAAGCATGCTAAAATAGTGCATTTCTCGTTCAGATTTGGGGAGAAAGTATTGGAGAATGGTGTACTCTCTAAAGGGTTGCCTTGTGAACATTCTTGAGAAAGGGGCATCATCCAGCTAGGAGGAAATGTCAGGAGTCATGAGATAGAAGAAAGGCAAAAAAAAAAAAAATAATTAATGGAGATTGGAGGTAACAAAGCCAAATTCCCCTGGTTTAATGTTTTTCCCAGGACTCTATTGTCATCAATACTGATGATGCTGTAGCAGGTGTTCAGGCTTACCTTCAGCACTTACTTCTCAGCTTTAGAAAATATCAGGGGTCATTTCCTTGCAGTCTCCCTTAGCAGGTCTATTCTCTGTCTGTCCTGTGAAATTCATACAACACACCTGCACAGGCACACATGAGTCCAGATGATTTTTTTTTTTTTTTTTTTTTCCAGAAATTGTATCTCACTTTGTCACCCAGGCTGGAGTGCAGTGGCATGATCACAGCCCACACAACTCACTGTAGCCTTGACCTCCCAGGCTAATTTGTGTGTGTGTGTGTGTGTGTGTGTGTGTGTGTGTGGAGAGACAAGGTCTTGCTATGTTACCCAGGCTGGTCTGGAACTCCTGGGCTGAAGCGATCCTTCTGCCGTGGCGTCCAAAAGTGTTGAGATTACAGGCATGAGCCACCGTTCTAGGCCCCAGCTGTCCTTTTGATTAAACAAGTTAGAATTTACCAGGCGCAGGAGGATTCCTGGTTTCTAACCTGTCTCTGCTTTCTGTAGCCCCTATTATGTCTTCAAGTTCCAGTCTCCTCTTCTTCAAAACTGGCAAGTGGAAGGGTGGTTGGTACAGATAATCTCTACTGTACTTTTGATCTCAAAAAGCCACAATTTAGTAATTCACAGGCAGTCCCAAACTTGCCTTGTAGTACTCCACATATGCCCATACAGGACCATCAAATGCACAAAGCTACCACCTGATGCCTGTTGGAAGAATATAACTGCTTCAGTTCCCACAGGAAGTAATTTGTGGATTAAGAAAGTGGAAAGGCATAATTCCCTCACTTATTCATCAATTAAGAAATATTTTTGAATGCTGTGTGTGTGTGTGTGTGTGTGTGTAAGGCAGCAGTTCCTAGGTTTTGTGATTTCATGAAAATGTATGAAATAAAATTTGAAATGGGACTGACATAGATTTGTCTATTTTTGTTTTTCCTGGTTAAGGGCATAGCTTTCCCTTCCCATCTATGGAAAATTCATTTCAAAAAGAAAGAGTTTAACTGAGTTAATTTAAGAGAGCACAATCTCAGAAAAATTGAATGAATTTATCTTTTTCTTATTTAATGGTTGAGTAATGAAACACTTGCCAACAGATGCCATTGCTCGGCTGCACTGTTGGGGCCAGTATTATAGGAAATAAAAAGCAAGTCTCTCCTCACCTGGAGAATATAAATTCCATTCACATGCTCACATTTAGGAGGCCTGTATGAAACTTATGTAACAAAACTTTAATAATGCAATAGGGTAGTAATACTGAAGCCGTGTAAAGACAGTATTTGATTAAGGGTCAAATCAATAGTGCAGAATTAATAATAACAGATTTCCCTGTAAGTTGGGATATTAGAAAAATTAATTACCAACTTTCACTTTTTATTGGTGCTGGAGAAAATAGATTAGACAGTTGTGTTATATAAGGTCTTTCTTTAAGAAATAAACTGATGCATGCAGCAGAACACTATTATTTCTGGCACTATGGTTTTTGAAATACATTTAGCATTTTATAGTCCACAAAATGCTTTTTCTGTCTTCCATGCATTCATCTAATTCTGTCCTTGAGTATTAAAAGAGTGCTGCAGCACCCTAGGCCCTCTCTTAGGCTGGACACAGTACCTGCTCTCTGCAGCTAACCTTGGGTTGGTGGTGGACTGCGGGGAGGGATGTTAGACAGGTTCCTGAAAGGAAAATTTCAAGTTACCTGAACCCTTGGGTTGGAGGATTGGGAAAGGCCCCCTCTGGGGAAATAAAGTGAAGTTTGAGAACTTAAGGATGAGTATCAATTAACTGAGTCAAGAGTGGAGGAAGGAGAATTCCAGATGGAGGAAAGAGCATATGCAAAAGGCTCCCAGGTGGGCTAAAGCAAGGTGAGATACAGCGGTCTGATAAAAAGCCTAGTCTGACTGGAGTACAGGTAGAAGGAGCATGGGCCAGATCACACAGGGCCTTTGAGGCCATGGGTGAGATTTTATCCAGGGCAGTAAGAAGCTATTCAAAGGTTCAAGAAGGGGATTGGTATGATCAGATTTGCTTTTTAAAGAGATCACTGGCTGCAAAGAGACAAATTAATTGAGGTGACTATCGTGAATGTAAGCACTAAAATAATTCAAGAGAATCAACTGCAAAACTATTAGAACTAATTAGAAATGTCAATAGATCAAAAAACTAAAGGTAATAGTTTTCATACACATTGCAAGAATCAACACGAGGTTAAACGCATTTCTCAAGCTATACAGCTTGCAAGTGGGAAGGCTGGAGATGGAAACTTGATTCCAAGTCTGGTGCTCATCTAGACTCAATTCATTAACAAGCTTCACTTAGTTCAAGAAATATTTTCTTTCAGTCTAGAAGTTATCTTCATTCAGCAAACTTAACTTAAGGGAATCTATCAGGCTGGTGCAAAAGTCAGAACCAGCCTGATGGATTCCCTTACATTAGGCTTGCTGAACTAGAAAACTGCTATTTATTTTTAAACGTATTTTACGATTTTATAAAATGGGTTTTAATCACGAGAACTCAGGTTTACAGGTAATATTAAATGTACTTGCTAAACTCAGTGGATTAATTAAAGATACTGTCCTAGTTATCCATTGCTAATAATTAGCAAATTGCTCCCAAACCTTAGTGGCTTAACATACCTATTGTGCTATCTCTCATTATTTTGTGGGTCAGAAATTTAAACAGAGTTCAGCTGGGCAATTCTTTGACTCCAAGTGTCATCGACTGATGCCATTCAATAGTATTCATCGAGTAACTGGACTGCTTTTTAAGGTCCAAAATGATCTGCTCACATATGTGACCTCTTGATGAGGGTAGCTGGAAGGCCTAGGCTCAGCTGAAACTGTCATCTGAAATACAGTGAAATTATAGGTATTTTTATGTTCTTTTTCCTTATATATTGTGCTAGTTTCAAAATGGTTTACAGTAAGCATGTGTTGTTTCTATCATCCAAAAGGCAATAACATAAAAATAAATTATTGAAGGTTTTTAAATGTGGTTTGAATGATTGTCCCCTCCAAAACTCACACTGAAACTCAACCGGCATTGTACCAGTATTAGGAGGTGGAGTCTTTAAGAGGTGTTTAAGTCGTGAGGGCTCCACCTCCATGAATGGACAAAATGCATTGTTGCAAGAGAAGGTCTGTTATTAAGGGAGTGAGTTTGCCCTCTCTGGCTTTCTCTGTTGCCCTCTCTTTGCCTTTCCACCATATGATGCCTTCTACCATGTTATGATGCAGCAAGAAGGCTCTTATCAGACACCAGCATCTTATATTGGACTTCCCAGTTTCCAGAATTATGAGCCAATACATTTCTGTTCGTTATAAATTACCCAGTCTCAGGTATTTTGTTGTAGCAGCACAAAACAGACTAATATAACCTACGAAACTTTTAGTAAAAAGTAAAATGCACTAGGCATGGTGGTGCACACCTGTAGTCCCAGCAACTTGGGAGGCTGTGGCAGGAGAATTGCTTGAGCTCAGGAGTTGGAGGCTATAGAGCACTGTAATTGCACCTGTGAACAGCCAGTTTGGACTGGACAACATGATAAGACCCTGTCTATAAATAAACAAGTAAAATAAAAATAAAGTGGCAGGAGTTCAAAAGTTATGTCAGCCTAAATATCAAAGTTAAATCTGTAAAACTTCTGGAAGAAAGCAAAGGAAGCAATCTTTGCAACCTTATAATAGGCACAGTTCTTAGGCTATAAAAAGCTAAACCATAAAAAATAGATAAACTTGGCTTTACCAAAATTTACTTTTGCTCTTAGGAAAACACCATCTAGACAACAAAAGGCAAGCCACAGAGTAGTAGAAAATATTCTCAAATCGAATGTCTGATGAAGGATTTATATCAACCTGGAAGAGAACTCTATAAAAAAACCTGATCATATGAAGTGTTGACAAGGGTGTGGAACAACTAAACTTTCATACATTACTCCTAGAAAAGTAAAATGGCACAACTACTTTAGAAAACTGTTGGCAGTTCCTTAATGAATTAAATACACATCTACCATGCAAACCAGACATTCCATGACTAATATTTACCAAAGACAAAAGAAAGCATACATTCACACAAAGACTTATACACCAATGCATATATCAGCTTTATTCATAATAGCGCAAATTACAAACATCAAATGCCCACTGTACTAAGTTAAATAATGTCCCCCTGCCACTCCCACCAAATTTATGTCCACCCAGTGCCTGTGAATGTGACCCCTTTTGGAAATAAGGTTTTTCAGATGAAATCAAGTTAATATGAGGCAATACTAGATTACAGTGGGGCCTAAATCCAAAAAGACTAGTCTCCTTATAGAAAGAGGGAATTGGCCGGGTGCGGTGGCTCACGCCTGGAATCCCAGCACTTTGGGAGGCCGAGGCAAGTGGATCATGAGGTCAGGAGATCGAGACCATCCTGGCTAACACGGTGAAACCCTGTCGCTACTAAAAATACAAAAAATTAGCCGGGCGTGGTGGTGGGCGCCTGTAGTCCCAGCTACTTGGGAGGCTGAGGCAGGAGAATGGTGTCAATCTGGGAGGCGGAGCTTGCAGTGAGCTGAGATCACGCCACTGCACTCCAGCCTGAGCGACAGAGCGAGACTCAAGTCTCAAAAAAAAAAAAAAAAAAAAAATTTTTTTTTTTTTAAAAAGAGGAAACTTCAGACATAGAGACATAGTTATACACAGGGAAGAAGAACACCATGTGAAGATGGAGGCAGAAACTAGAGTGATGAATCTGTAATTGAGAGGATTGCCAGCAACCACCAGCAACCAGGAGAGAGCCATGGAACGATTCTTCTCAGAACTTTCAGAGGG
The DNA here is from genome assembly GCF_000951045.1 of Mandrillus leucophaeus. Classification (NCBI taxonomy): domain Eukaryota; kingdom Metazoa; phylum Chordata; class Mammalia; order Primates; family Cercopithecidae; genus Mandrillus; species Mandrillus leucophaeus. Next base: position 1,533,320 of record NW_012103243.1, read on the forward strand.
AGTGTGGCCATTTCCAACTCCTAGAACTATGAGAGAATAAATTTCTGTTTCGTTTTAAAAAGTCACTCAGACTAAATGGCAATTTATTAAGGCAACTCTAGTCAACCGGCATACCTGCCAACAGGTATTTTGTTAATTTACTCCATTTGGTCTTGAGGTCTCCCTCTTCAGAGTGATTGTGAACTCAAGCCCAGCCCTGATAGGCACCAGGAATTTGGTTGTGAATGTTTACAGTGTACCTTTCCCAGGGCACTTTTTTTTTTCATTTCTTTTTTCCTATAATACAGCTCTCAAGGCTTTCCTTTATTTAAAAAACAAAATTATTATTATAGAAATGGAGTCTCACTATGTTGCCCAGGCTGGTCTGGAACTCCTGGCCTCAAGCAATCCTCCCACCTTGGCCTCCCAAAGTGCTGGTATTGCAGTCATGAGCTACTGTGCCCAGCTCCAAGACATTACTTTGTCCTGGTAGATGGCCTAATGCCTAAGTATCCAAACTGCAACCGGGTCCTCCTCTCACAGGAAACTTGTTTATGCTGGAAGATGCCCTTAATGGGTCCTCTCTGATCTGTGTCCAGCTTACTCCTACCCAAACAGCCACTCTCTAGGAAAGCCCTGCCCAGGAAGAGGGTTAGGTTCAGCTGTGTCAGTCGAATGAGACACAGAGGAGGTGGCACAACAAAACACATGAAATAACAGAAGCAGTTTTTATTACCTACAGATCCAGAGAGGAGACACAACATGCCTCACGGGCCCAGCGAGGAATGGGGAGCTGTCTGGAACACGAGCTCTCGCTCAACCAGTGGAGGGGGAGCAAGAGACAGAGTGAGGCACCTGTGGGGTTTAGGGCATTATCCGGCAGCTTTCCCTTGGGGAGTTTCAACTGTGGGTTTACAGCAGGCAGGTATGAGCTCTGCAGAATCCTGCTGTGACTGAGAGATGCAGTCCATGGGGCTGGTGGGAGTCAGTGGGGCAAATCGAGTAGGACTACTCCAGCAGCCTCATAGGGAGGTGGTCACTAGGAAGCAGTTGTATAATGCAGCCATCTGGATCCACCACATTGAGGAATTAGGAAGACGGGGGAGAACTGGAAACTGTGTCAAGGGTGACCAAATCTTGCTTCGGGTATGAGAAAGTCCAACATATATTCAAAATAGATGCTGAGGCAACATAAAATTATGACAATTCACTACAAGGTGAATAGAGAGACAAAATGTGGCAGATCCATATGACGAACAATAGAGAGGAATGAACCACAGACACATGCAGCACCACGGATGAATTTCAAAGTCACTATGCTGAATGAAAGGCGCAAGACACAAATGTGTATATGCTGTATGATTCCATGTATATAACATTCCTACAAACTGCAAACTAATATATAGTGACAGAAAATTGACTCGTGATTGCCTGAGGTTGTGGAAGAAAGGATAGACTTTGAGCAAGCACAGGGAATCTTTTAGGGGTGAAAAAAATATTCATTTCCTGGATTGTGGTGTTGGTTTCGGGGATAAATACAAATGTCAAAGCTCATTTAATTGCACACTTAATGTAAATTTAAAATACAGTTTATAGCACATACATCATACCTTCATGAAGCTGATGAAAAGTTGCCATAAGTTCAAAATAAACCCAAACAGGCCGGGTGTGGTGGTTCACACCTGTAATCCTAGCTCTTTGGGAGGCGGAGGTGGGGAGATCACCTGAGGTCAGGAGTTCAAGATCAGCCTGGCCAACATGGTGAAGCCCTATCTCTACTAAAAACACAAAAATTAGAGAGGCATGGTGGCACATACCTGTAATCCCAGCTACTCGGGAGGCTGAAGCAGAAGAAGCACTGGAACCCAGTAGGCGGAGGTTGCAGTGAGCCGAGATCACACCACTGCACTCCAGCCTGGGCGACAGAGTGAGATTCCATCTCAAATAAAATAATAAAATAAAATAAAATAAAATAAAATAAAGTAAAATGAAATAAAATAAAATAAACCCAAACTATAGACAATTCAACAAAATGAAGCAATTCACTTGGGTGTCCCTCATTTCCTGAAGTTAAGGAAAGAACTTGCAACCACTTTGTTTACCTATATTGTTTAAGGTAAAACATTATAGTCACATAGACAGGTGCCAAGCATATTGCTAGTACCTTTAGCAACCATAAAATCATAATGCATTGTAACCCTTCTTTGAGTGCTGCCAAGCTCATATAGATGGATGTCCAAGATGATGAAAGCTCAGAGGAGGCTAGCATGATTTCAGTTCACCTTGCTGTGTTGCCAGACCACTGAAGCTCTCAAGAGCTGTAGAAATAAAATTGTTTTGCTATTTTCCATTATAATACAGTTACAAAGTGGGCATTCATTTTAAAAATTTAAAACATTGAAGCATTTTTTTTTTACAAACACTCACACACCTTGCCATAAGGAATTCCAGGGTTCTCCAGATTGTTAATGAAGCCCGAGCATAGAAGAGCAATCAGTGGGCCTATTTTCTTCAGTTTCCTGTCTGCACATCTGCCTGTTTCTATAACCATGCTGTAATTTCAAGAAACATGTGTGAACTACGTTTTACAGTAGGATACATTGTCCAAAAGGTCCCTGGCTAGCATCATATAGGCAGCAGAGGTCCATCAGACTGCTACCTTGGCAGATGGCAGCTTTTCGGAAACCTAGTGACATATGGTCTGCATGCACAGTGGTGAGGCAGGCTTGTCACCTCGTGGCCGGCTTGCTGCAACAGCCGCCGTTCTCCCCGCCTCTGGTTCATCCTGCACAGATCACTGTTCCTGAAACATCGTGTTCATTACATCTCAGCCCTATTCAGAAATAACACTGCAACAGACTAACATTTATTGTGCATTGCCTACTGGGCACCATGGCGCTGGTTGCTTTCACATATGTTATCTCATTCAGTTTTTACAATGCACTCATGAGGTGCTCAGGGATCTATGGTGACTTCTTGTTACTAATCAGATCACATTCAAGCTCCTTAGATGAAAATTCAGGGATTCAGGCAATATGCACCTTAGACAGTCAACCTGTCCTTCATTATTCCTGCTCATGCTGTATTTGTTAGGGCAGTCCTCCCATTTCTGTGCTCCACCTTTTTTTCCTTGCCAGACACTTTTCTTATTCTCCTTTATCTACTCAGGTTTTTAACTTCCTCCAGGACCACCCCCAGTTCACCTCCTCCAGGAAGCCATTCTCAACCAAAGGCCTCGCCAGTTACAAAGTGGTCTTTTCCTCCCATATTTATCCGTCTAGTCTGCACCTTTTTGGTGTAGACATGTTTGTGTATTGATTTGAAATAAACAGTTGTCTAGTTTTTTAATTAATTAATATATATATTTAATTTCCTAGGGTGGGCTTTGTAACCTTAGACACTGAAATTAATCATTGAACTGAGTTGTATGCCTGTGAGAGAAAATGTTAGTGAATTGGCCCCTGAACAGGAGTGTGAGTCAATTAGACTCTAATTTTATTCAGGACACTTCTTGTGTGGTGTTGGCTAATACAGGAGGAGACTCAGAAAAACTGCTGCCATTGCTCCAGAACTTCTTTTCTCCATCATAGTAAAAACAGAATCATCTTTCTCCCTCACTGATACCGTGAGAGTACAAAAGCGCTTCAGACACTTGAGACTGTCGGAGCACACCAATACAATGTCGAGCCAACAATCCAAATGAGTATTTACTCATTCAATAAAATAAATCAGTGCCTCATGTCCTCTTAGTCACGTAATCAGAGAAGACTTTTTTGGTCAACAGGATATTTACTCTCTTGAAATGCAATGCCCTTTATCTTTGAGAATATTTTGGTGAAGAAGCCAGAGAGAATATCTTAAGACTTACAACCCCAAACTTCAATTACTTTGAACCAATAGCCATCAGCTATTTTCACCTTTCTTTTTATAACCATTTAAATTATAGTTTCTCTATTTCAGTTCTACTAAATATGAATGAAGCAGGTGAAGTGTGGCCCAGTTGGAACATTATAGTGTTTGGGGCTGGTTACTATCTTTAGCAGAGATGCTGGAATTCATTCTCATCTCATTTGCTGAGCGCTCTATCATTAAAGTGTCATTGAGAACTGACACCACTTAATTTTAGCAGCTTTCAATTCTCGTTTGCAGCAAGAATAGCTTTAAATGGAGAGGAGTGCAAATTACAGAGAGAGGGATATTTTTACACCACACTCAGCATTTTATCAAACAAAGCAGCCTCCTGGGGAATAGAGGACAGTACATTATAAAACCAAACTCTCCTCTGATGCTGCTAAATGGGTATTTAATCTTCAGATTGCAGGCATCCACTCTGATGAGCCTGTCATGAATATACTGGCGGGGACATTATCTGAGCTGTTGTGCTTTCCTACTCCTCAAAATATCCTTGGTTTTTATTTCGGGTGTGGTCAAAATGAAAAAGAGAAAAAAAAGAAGAAAGGAAAAGAAAAAAGCTTCAGAGCTCAGCTGTCCCCTGCAGGCCAGCGCAGAACCTTTACCTCTTTGAAAATTACAGAGCTCTTGAGATTTTTCCCCTATTAATTGCATAATTGCTTTTCCTGCCAAAGTAATTTGAACCCTTGGGGGTTAAGAAAATCACTTACTGTGAAATAGTGGCAATTTTTAACCCATTCAGCTGGAGTTTCTTTGCCTAATTAAATGTAAAACGGCTGTTTGCTGCCCACGGTGTGTATGTGTTTCTGATGCTGCTCAAATTGCTTTGCCTTGGTAGTCTCTGAGTATTTAAACCTTAGTAGAATTATTACACTTAGTTTTTGTGTGTCCTGGAGACGTGCATCATTATTTTGTGCAGGAGAAAACTTTAATCATTGACTGATCTCTAATATTTGTGTCTATCTTTCTGTGCATGAAAAAAATCAAGCCATCATTAGTTATAGAGAATGTTTTGGCTGCTGGGAAAAATACCCTGTCATATGCTGGCTTTGAGAGCAGCTCAAAGGGTTTTCATAACAATCCAAGTTATCATTCCATGGTGTAAAAACTTGGGCCCAGAGGCTTCATGACTTTTCCACGGTCACACCTGAAGTCAGCTTTGGGATTTTCAAATTATCTGCCTCTTCTTTTCTTGCTTTAGTGTAAGTCACATTCTTATATCATGAACCGTTTATAAGAAGCAATTTAACCCAAGGGTTTATGGTTCTAACGACTAGATGTAATTTGGTGTTTTGAGAGAGATAAAATTGACCTATAACAAAGAGACTTTAAGTATCCTTTCTCTACTTAAGAGAACATGTTTTGTTGCCTTGCAATATCTGAGCATAAATAGTGCAGGAAGAAGGGCCTAGCTGGGCTGTGCACTGGAGACCATTACAAAAGTAACCTCAATTTATAGTCTTTTTCTCCAAAACATTAACTTTACACATGGCTTAAGTTCTAATTTTCACAGTTCCCTCCATGCTTTCTCTCTTTCCCTTTGTATTTTATCTTAATTTTTTTTTCCTTTTCCATTTCTAGTCCTATTGCTCCATATATTTGACCTCTGGAACATTTAGAAGGCATTCAGTTGGCAAAGTTTAAAAGTTCTTATTAAAGTAAAACTGAACTCTTGGAAAAGCTCAGTTATCAACTGAAAAATAAAGGCATTGTATAATCAGGGTACATATTTATCCCCCCAAAGGAATCAGGTGATTGGTAATAAACTTTTCATGGGGGTGGCCTGTGGCAAAGGCTAAGGGTGCAGAGGAGAAGAGGTAGGGAGAGCTGTATTTTGGGGTACAGCTACCTCTTGAGCTGTGTGGCTAACCCTGAGTGAGAAAAATGAGGCTCAAAAAGAAGACATGATGTGTCAGGGAGTTCTAGAAAGAAGGGACAAAGCTGGAATAAGATACAGCTCAGGCATTCTACTGCTATCATTCTATCCACTCCCATAATACAATACCATCCATTGGACATGAACTCTGAAATACTCTTCTATGTCTTTTATGTTATTTTAAATGGTAAAATCACAGCATTAGTGATTGTAAGTATTGTGTGTAGGTGTGTGTATAAACTTTTTAACAATCCACATACTGTTATTGTTACCAGATGATGATTTCTGTTGCAGATGAATTCTCAGCATCTAGTCATTATTCACTCCAGCAATTTTTTTTTACCTTCTTTAGAGCACCATCTGAATCACTCACCCAGGTGGAGTGACACCCATGATGTCACTGTGCTCTTGACATCATGGAGACCTAAGGTAGGTAGGTCTACCTTTCCAGCTACAGTTGCCAAACAGCCCTTATCCTGGGGGATAAGCCCCTGGCCTTGTTTCTAAATCCCACACAAGCCACCCACCCACATACACACACACACACACACACACACACACACACACACACATACACACAAAAACCAAGTAGAATTTGAACATAGGTAAATGGAGTTTGGTAGAGGGTGCTGAGGCAGGAAAACACAGAAGTAAGATATTTCAGTACATGGATGGGAAATAGTGAGTAGTTGGGTTTGGCTCTAGCTTAGGGCACTGGAAAGTAAGTTGTGACTAGATTGTGGAAGACCTCAATTACTGGGTTAAGATATTAATTCTTTACTTTTTAGGTAATAGGGAGCCTTTGAAGCTTTTGGAATGTGACATGATCAGAGCTCTGCGGTAGCAAATACTGCCCAAGATAAATTAGACATGGGGAGACCAGAGGCAAAGTCAAAGTCATTGCAGAAACTCTGCCAAGAGGTAACAAAGTCCTGAAATCTGCTTTTGGCAGTGAGAACAGAAATAAGAAATTGATAGTCAAAGACATTGTAGAGATAGAATTGGTAGACTTTATTCTGGGGTGCAGGGAGAGAACACTGAGGAAAGTGACGTCCTACTATCTAACACTGATGTTTCAAGTTTGTTTTACCACCAGGAAGGTGATGTATTTCAAAAAATTAGGAAACACAGGAGGCTTAGAAAAGGTAGTGATGTCCAGTTGGTAGTTGAAAATACAGGCTGAAACGGGGAGAGAATTCCATTTTATCTGCATGAAGAAACCAAGACATTGAATGTGGCTATCAAGGCAGAGAGAATAAAGATAAAATATCAGAGTCCAACTCAGATCTTTAGGAAACACCACATTAGAGTGTTCGCCAAGGAAAATACAGACAGCAAAGGAATAGAGAGGTAAGAAAGAAGTGGAGTATGGAACATCATGAGAGTCAAGGAAGGAGAAAGGTTTTTTGAGATGGAGTTTCACTTTTGTTGCCCAGGCTGGAGTGCAATGGCATGATTTTGGCTCACTGCAACCTCCGCCTCCCGGGTTCAAGCAATTCTGAGTCAGCCTCCTAAGTATCTGGGCTTACAGACATGCACCACCACCCCCAACTAATTTTTGTACTTTTGGTAGAGACAGGAGTTTCACCATTTTGGCCAGGCTGATCTCAAAGTCCTGACCTCAGCTGATCCACCCGCCTCGGCCTCGCAAAGTGCTGGGATTACAGGTGTGAACCACCACAGCCTGGCCTTGAGTGAATTCTTGAGCAGAAGTATTAGACTTATCAAAACAAACTGATCTTTAGAAGTTTAATAAGTTTAGGAAACTTGCTCACAAAGAAACTTTCAGCAAGAGTACCAAAAGCAGCTTGGCCACGAAAGGAAGGGAAAATGAGAATTTGAACAGCAGACAGAATGAAAGAAGGGTTTTATTTGAGTGAGAAGACCTGAGTGTGTTTTTATAATGTGGCTAGTGATCTAACCACAGAGAAGAGAGAGGGAGAACAATGTTTGGAACAAGGCCTTGAAACAGGGGATGGGAAGAAATTCATGGGTGAGGGTGGTTACCTGTGAAAGGAACCAAGAATACATTGATCTCAGGGATGGGCAGGAAAGAGGAGAAGAATGGGTGAAATGAAAAAGAAACATTTACCTGAAAGAGAGAAAAAACAAGGCAGTTCATGTCAAAGGTTATCAGTACAATATGGGACTAAGTTACATAATGAGAGAAAAAGAACTGAGGATAGGTATCCTAAAGTACACTTGAGTAGGTACTGTAGAAAATCTGATTTATTATTATTTTAACAAGCATTGACATTGCTTACTATGTACCAAGCACTGTTATAAAAGTAGTTTACTTAAACAGTCATGAATCACTTAATGGTGGGGATAGGTTTTGAGAAATGCATAGTTAGATGATTTCATTGTTGTGTGAACGTCATAGACTGTGCTTACACAAAGCTAGATGGTATAGCCTACTATACACCTAGGACCACCATTGTATATGTGCTCTGTCATTAACTGAAACATAATTATGCAGCAGATGACTGTATTTGCTTATTAAATATTTTAAACAATCCCAAGTATTATTATTACCTCCATTTCACAGATGGGGAAACTGATGTACATGGAGGCTAAGAAACTTGTTCAAGGTCACACAGCTAGGAAGCAGCACATTCACCATCCCCAAGGCAATCCTGTTGGAACAGGTTTCTCTGAGACATGCAGTCTTTCCTGATAGTGGTCCATTGGGTATAAGCAAAAGCAATGACCAGCAACCCCGATGGCACAGGTGAACCATATCACTTCATTAGGATTAGAATGAATTGGTCCACTGTGGAACTGTTTATCATGTTCTGCAGCCCAAAGACCAATAAATAAAATTTTTAATTTTTATTTACTTAGAATGACATTAAATAACAAATAACATCAAAAACAAGTCAAGAGAGAGCCCATGGAAGGAATCAACAGGGTTTATACTTCAGTACATTTAATGTCACCTTTAATGCTCTGCATTTTTATTCACATTTTGCACTCAGCCCTGCAAATTATGTAGTTGACAACGTAACTACAGCAGAAATGTAGCTGCAGAGGAAATGAATATTGAGTTTTCCAAGGGCCTCAGTGAGCGTGTCCATTAGAATCTCCAAAGGAGCTTTTAAAAAAACGCTATGCCCTGGGACCTATCCCAGAGCAATAATATTAAAAAGCTGAAGGTGAAGTTTAGGATTTTTTTTTTTAAAAAGCTCCCCAGGTGATTGTAACAGGTAGCCAGGTATGAAAACCCACCAGACTTGGCAAATCCAGATGGAGGACAAAAGAGGGAGAGGATCAAAGGTTCTTGTAGGTGTTTCCTTCACACAATGAGGACAGGGAGAGCTGAATGGGTAGCATTGGAAGACAGGAAAGGATGGAGGCTCTATAGACTCAGATTTGGGAGCAGACAAAGTGTGGAGGAAAAGAAAGTATTAGAGGATGTTGTGGTTAACTAGGGACATTCTTGATTATTATAGGCCAGTTTCTTCCAGAGGTAGCTGTACAATAATAGAAATCCCTTGTCACTGCTTCTAGAAAGAAATAAACATCTGTCCTAAAAATGATCACATCCTTGCAAAAACAAAATAATATGTCTATAAGCAAAAGCAGCTTGTGGATAAAGCACATACAATCTACAGTGCAGGAAGAGATCAAGACTTCTCAAATGATCTGTAAGGAAAGAGCAGGTTTTTGTTGACTGGTTTGTTTTAATTTCCCACTTGTTACGATCTGATATTTTTGTAAGATAGAATAAAAAGTGAATGGCTAGAAAATGAATTAGACACCCTAAATACCTACAAAACACAAGCCCAAATGTTTTTATTTTTCAATAAAAATTTTAAACAGACTAGATTCAACAGACATAAAATTATTCTGTCAAATTGCTATACTCTTTCCAAACGCTCTCAATTGCTGCATCTTAACATCTCAGCATGAAACACTTCAGAGATCAGCTTCAGTTCATAGACTGCACTGTGAATACTCACAGTCATTCTTCCCCAACTTGGAAATGTTCACGTTTTATACCATCTCTATGACTCTCTCTGCATATCTAGAACTAGGGTTCGTTACACCATTTGCAGGGCTCAGTGCAGAATAAAAATGCAGGGCTCCCTTTTCGCAAAGCAGAGAAAAAAGTGATGTGGAAGGCACTAAAACGTCGAACTTGTTCTTATCTTCCACGATCTCTCTCTTGACTTGTCGGGATGCTATTTATTCGCTATTAAATGTAATTCTAAGTAAAGAAAAATGAAAATTTTAATTAAGCATCAATGTAACCATTCATCCTTACGTTTTGCAATACCAAATTTAAATTCAAATACAAAAGCATTTAATCATATGCAGACTCACCAAAATTACATATTTTATATTTCACAGCTCAGACATTCATGTCTTTTCTTCTTACTGGAACAGTGGAAACAGTACAAAACAAACTCAATTGTTTTTATTTTTTTTTCTTATACGAATATATTATATTATCACATTCTATCCTATCTTTGGCTTAGTAATGATAGGTAAAGAAGTACTAAACTTAAAAGAAGGAATTATGGATTGCCTTGTCATTCCCTTTTCCTCTATATCATTGTTTTGACCTTAAGTAGAATGCAAAGAAGTAACTTAGGTAAGGATATGATAGAGTCCCCTAGTCAT
>NW_012103243.1:1544307-1547142 GCF_000951045.1 Mandrillus leucophaeus
GCTTACTCAATCACAGATGTAACACACTGATCTTGTATTTGTTTTGCGCTTCTACACATCCTGAGTCCACTGTAATTCTGTGCTCAGGGGGCACTGCAAACACTATATGTAAATGGGATGTCAAGAAACAGCAGACACACATATTGTGTGTATCTCCTCTGCTTAGGCTTATGCCTCATTGTCCCATCAGACTTCACCTACAAAACACACAATGCCAACAGCAGAGCATACACCAAGCTCAGAGCTCTTATGAGCATGACACCATTGCATGGCTTCACAGGTCGCACTCCTACAGCATTTTGTCAACAGCTTTCTTATAGAAATTAAAAGTGTCTGTGTGCTGTATGATTTAACTCTGAACATCATTTTTGAGGGTTTCAATCATGCTTTCTTGATCCCTGTTTTAACTTGATCTTGTGCCTTCTCTTATTCTAGCAGGTCCTTCATACCTCTGCCATGGTAAACTTTCTATATAAAAATCTCATTAACTACTTTTTGTCTTAAAATTCTTTCAGAGTTCCAGTTGCCTTAAGGAAAGAGTCAAATATTTTAACTAAGATGCTACAGACTTTCCTGATTTGGCATTCCCTCCTCTCTAGCCTCATCACCAACCATGCTTCTATATATATGCAACTTATGATCCAGGCAGAGTCCCTTCCATGGACCTTCCTGCCACCTTGAACATGTGGTTTTCTCTGCCTGAGAAACAAACCTTTTCTCATCCTTCTGTTCTCCTCCACCACCCCATGGCATGTCCTCTGGATAACATGTACTGAGTCTTCAAGATTCAGTTTTTGTAGCATACTATCTTCAGTCTTTCCTAGTATCCAGACTGGGTTAGAAATCTTCCTTCATACTTCTCTGTACCCCCACCGTGTGCCATTGTATTACTCTGTTCTCACATGGCTAATAAAGACATACCTGAGACTGAGTAATTTACAAAGGAAAAAGGGTTAGTGGGCTCACAGTTCCACATAGCTGGGAAGGCCTCACAATCATGGCAGAAGACAAAGGAAGAGCAAAGGCATGTCTCGTATTCAGGCAAGAGGGCATGTGTAGGGGAACTTCCCTTTACAAAACCATCAGATCTTGTGAGACTTATTCACTACCATGAGAACAGCATGGGAAAAACATGCCCCCATAGTTCAATTACCTCCCCCAGGGTCCCTCCCATGATACGTGGGGATTATCATAATTTGAGATGAGATTTCGGTGGGGACACAGAGCCAAACCATGTCAGCCATGGTCCAGGGTTTGCTTGCTACGGTTAAGACTGCACCAAGAGTAGAGGCTGTGTATTCCCGGGGACCCTCACCAAACTTGACACTTGGGAGATGCTTAAGACATCATCCAAGTGTCAGGATGTGGCCTTATGTTGCTTAAGGCAAACATTTGGTTAAGTCTTTGTTTAACCAAATAAGTGAACAATCAGTATTATGTACCAATTTGAGCTATATTTAAATCCTCCCTTGGGGCTTATTTCAGTGTTAGGGAGGAAATCTTATCTCTTGATGTTTTAACTTAAAAGTGCTTCCACAGTTAGTTGTGCAATGGGTATGTGTGTTTGTATAATTACTAGAGCTAAATTTTCACCTTTATTGCTCAGAATATGTTTTCATCTTCAACTTTTTTTATTCTTGCAAAAATGTCCCTGTGGGTTTCTAAAAGATGCCTTATTTGAGATCCTGGAGAAGGCAGTGTAGTATAACGGAAAAAGTGTTTAAGCGTTGAGTTTCAATCACAGCTCAGCCTCTTAACAGTTATGTGACTTTGGAGAAGCTCTTTGCTATCTTTGAATATCAGTTTTCTCATCTTCAAAGGAAAATTAAGGATTGCTGGAAAGAGTAACAAATACATTCAGAAAACCTTTTTCCCCAGAGCTCATACATAATACTCAATGAGTAGCTGTAATTATAATGCTATGAAATTTCTCATTCCTAAGTGTATAGCTCTGAGTCTGAAATAAGAACTGAATTCAAATAATGCACAGCATCCTAGAATGTTAGATCAGGAAAAGACTCAGGAAAATAAACTTGATACTTTCTAGATGAGGAGACTGGGTCTCAGAGAGATCAGTGACTTACTTGCCTGAGGTTTCAAAGCTAATCAGAACCAGTCTTGGGACTCAAGTCTTGGTCTTCTGATTCCAAGTGCAGTGTTCGTTTTCTAATAGTCATTTTTTAAATTCTCAGTGACAGCCAACTCTATGTACAGGGCTGGTTACTGAGAAGCCTGGTCAGTCTGTGACCCTGACTTCCATCCATTACATTCCAGGGGCCAGTGCTCTCTTCTCTTATTGTTCATGTTGGTTATGGCGTGTGTTGATCAAACCAAAGATATGTAGCAATGAGAGTGAAAATACATGAGGGAGAAGAAAATAAAGAAGTGCTTCTTGGCCAGAGAGTAAATATCCAAATATATTCTTCCTCTATATTTTGAACTGAAGGCCTTTGGAGACAGAGACACCGTAAAGAGGATTTCAGTGGCGACATAGCTGGCTCTGCACCTCTTTTCTTCTCTACTCCTGCAGTGCTGAGCTTGCTTGGGTTTTCTTGGATGCTTTCTGCTACATTGCCACTCATCACTGTCACAGTGGAACTCTCTCAATTGACATCTCAACATGAAGTTATTTACAGTGAGCTGGTACTCATTGAGATACAGGCTGTACTTACAGAGAGAACTGACCATTTGACTATGAGGATATACTGTTGAAAGGATATATAGCAATGAGTCTAGAATGTAGGCCACTATGATGTGTGGTTTTGGAATATTGAATGAAAATGCACAGATTTCAAATTCTATTTTATTCTAGATGTCAGGATCCAGCAGTTATAG
>NW_012103243.1:1547192-1549804 GCF_000951045.1 Mandrillus leucophaeus
TCAGAGAGATCAGTGACTTACTTGCCTGAGGTTTCAAAGCTAATCAGAACCAGTCTTGGGACTCAAGTCTTGGTCTTCTGATTCCAAGTGCAGTGTTCGTTTTCTAATAGTCATTTTTTAAATTCTCAGTGACAGCCAACTCTATGTACAGGGCTGGTTACTGAGAAGCCTGGTCAGTCTGTGACCCTGACTTCCATCCATTACATTCCAGGGGCCAGTGCTCTCTTCTCTTATTGTTCATGTTGGTTATGGCGTGTGTTGATCAAACCAAAGATATGTAGCAATGAGAGTGAAAATACATGAGGGAGAAGAAAATAAAGAAGTGCTTCTTGGCCAGAGAGTAAATATCCAAATATATTCTTCCTCTATATTTTGAACTGAAGGCCTTTGGAGACAGAGACACCGTAAAGAGGATTTCAGTGGCCACATAGCTGGCTCTGCACCTCTTTTCTTCTCTACTCCTGCAGTGCTGAGCTTGCTTGGGTTTTCTTGGATGCTTTCTGCTACATTGCCACTCATCACTGTCACAGTGGAACTCTCTCAATTGACATCTCAACATGAAGTTATTTACAGTGAGCTGGTACTCATTGAGATACAGGCTGTACTTACAGAGAGAACTGACCATTTGACTATGAGGATATACTGTTGAAAGGATATATAGCAATGAGTCTAGAATGTAGGCCACTATGATGTGTGGTTTTGGAATATTGAATGAAAATGCACAGATTTCAAATTCTATTTTATTCTAGATGTCAGGATCCAGCAGTTATAGCAGTATTCCCTAAGAATTTGCATAGGTCTTTATTTTTTTTTCTTTCAATAACTTAACAAGAATTCCACTTGGATAACATTTAGTGTTTCTTAATTTTAGTATTTTATTTTACATGATAAGGGAGCGTACAATACACAGACTTTATTAGTCTTTTGGGTTTTTTTCCCAAACAAGTATCTGAACTCTCATAGTATGTTATTTATACAAATAAGTTTATTATCATACAGGCATAGATTAATCTGCTGTTCTTTCAAGTTTGTTAACTATCCCCCTAATGGATATAGAATCCTTTGAATTACGCTTTGAAATTACTTTTTACTGTAAATTGCATGGATTTGTAATGATCCGTATACCTGACTCATTCAACTTTCTTCTAAAAGGATGTTTGTTTCCAACGAGGCCCTGTAAAGTTAAAGGTAGAGTCTAAAATCATGGGAGAAAATGAGAAAATAGGTCTTTGAATGGAAGCCTGAAGCTCACTGTTTTAAGCAACTAATTCATCCAGCCAAAAAGTCTACTAAGGTACTACTGAACTATGATTAGGCCACCAAATCTTGATATTGTTTTTCTACTTTTCTTCACAAGTTTTGTTTTATTTTGCGGGGGAACATGTATAGGTTTGTTACTTGGGTATGTTGCATGATGCTGAAGTTTGGGGTATGAACGATCACATTACGTAAGTACTGAGCGTAGTAACCAACACTTAGTTTTTCAATTCTTCATCTACTGGGTAGAACAACAGGTGTAGTTATATCTGACATCTGTGACCCCCTCCTCCTTTACCAACCACTGAAGAAAAAAAATCCACTGCCACTGCCTCCTCCTCCTTCTTTTAATTTTTTTTAAAACTTTTTTATTTTTATTTTTTCAGAGATGGAGTCTCACTCTGTTGTCCAGGCTGGAGTGCAGTGGCATGATCATAACTCACTACAGCCTCAGACTCCTGGACTCAGGCAACCCTCCCGCCTCAGCCTCTCAACTAGCTGGGACTACAGGTGCATACCACCAAACCTGGCTAATTTTTTAATTTTTATTTTTGAAGAGACAGGGGTTTCACTATGTTGCCCAAACAGATCTCCAACTCCTGGCCTTAAGTGATCCTTCTGCCTTGGCTTCCCAATGGGCTGGGATTACATGTGTGAGCCACTGCACCCTGCCTCCTCTTTTTAAAGCACATTTTTGTTCAATTAATTATCCTTGAGAGGTCTTGTTATTTCTTTTACTAACCTTTATGTTTGAGAGGTCTTGTTATTTCTTTTACTAACCTTTATCTTTGAGAGGTCTTGTTATTTCTTTTACTAACCTTTAGCTCCTGATAGCCTGCAATTTTTATTCCATTTTGTACAGTCATCTTTGTATTTATATCTTTTCTTGTCAGTTGCCCCAAGACAAATTTTTTTTTCATAATAATTTAGGTACTAAATACCTACTATTTCATTTAAGCAGAATGAATAGAGTGTATTCTCTGAATACTTTTATTCATGGTGCCTAAAGAATAGATATGCATCTTTAAAGCTTTAAAAACTGTTAGTTTTATTTTAAGGTAGAGAACAGATGTTGTAGGGGTCTGGGACATTATTACATTCATGCCTCCACTTTCAGTACTCTCAGTATGATAAAAAAATTATAAGAGAACAGAGAAATCTATATACCACTCTCTTTACTCTCTAGAGCATCTGTATGACCATAATATGACATTTTAGCTAATAAGCTAGAACTAATTCATTCAAATGAGTGGTGCCCCCTTCAAAGTTGTCACCTTGGGAAAATACACATAAATTCCATTAATATAGCCTTGTTCAAACAACATTTTATAACTCCCTTTTTGAAATAACCTTGA
>NW_012103243.1:1553659-1558490 GCF_000951045.1 Mandrillus leucophaeus
TCAAAATTTCAAATGACCAACACATTATCTTTTGATTGCAGTGACTGAAAACATTAAGACTTGTTTGATTGTTAAGATTTTAAAAATAATTCTTGAATTTGAACAAATAATTTTGAGATATATTTGAAAGTCAAATATCTATTATATAATTTAGAGATTAATGTAAATTATATATTAAATTGTATAATACCATTATATGTTACTTTAGAGCTCCATATATATGAATTATATAATACAATATTATATAATAATATGATATATAAAAACATATTATATATTATGCATTATATATATGAATCTCTAAAGTAAATTGTATAATAGATATTTGAAAATGCTTTGTCCACTCTCAGACTTCATGCCAGTCTTATTCAAACTCGTTCCTCACATCTTTGACATCAGTGTCTTTATCACCACTGAGTCTCATTTGTCATCAGTGTTTTACAGTGGCTTCCCTTGCACTTTCTTCCTAGCTGTTTGGGCTACAACACCTTTACATTTATACATGGTAGTGGCACTAAAAATATTATCCCAAGCCATAATGCCTATACATACTATATTTGGATAGCTTTTGGTTTTCTATTCATCGTAAATGCACATTTGTGTTTCTCACAGCAGGACTATTCATGATGTTGTTTTAAAGCGATCTTGAAAAGACTTGATTACAATGGCAGCCAATACTTGTAATTGTACTCTCAGAATAAATACTAACCTGTGTTATATTTCTTAATATTTGTTTTTTCTTAAGCCATTTCTAGCAACAATATTAACTGGTGATTTAGGGCTGTTCAGTTTTTTTCCACAAATGATATGTTACTTTTGAAAATGAAGTAAGTGAGAGTAAACCCCGTAAATATAAGAAAGTTCCTAGGGCCTCAAATATAAGGTGAACCACTGTTTTCTGAGGAACGCTTTTTGGAACATCTCTTGCCTTGTAATTGGGCATATGACAGAACTGTGCCTATCACAAGAACTTGTCCATGTATTTTGCAACTGGAGGTTATCATGGTCACTTCTGGAGCTAACTGACAGTCCTTTTGAGCCTCATAGATATAGCTCTTCCCATTTTTTTTTTTTTCTGAGTCACAGGAAACAAGTAAGACCTTATTTGGATGTATATGTAGTGGGACCTCAGGTATTGGGAATTCATCCAAGCATGTTCAGGAACAAAACAACTAATCAAGGTAAAGGGAACAGAGTTATAAGCATATTATACTTCTATGACTCCATCTTCCTTAATTGTCTAGGTAACATATATTCAAGTGAGGGTAAGAGTTCTTGTATTTTATTTTATGTTTGAACATTTGATATTAATTAAATGATCAAGCTCATGTGGTATATTAGTCAGCGAATTCTGGACATTAACCTTTGGTTTAATGTAATTAAACTGTGTATGTCTGCATACCATGAGCCTGTAGACACATGTATATAATATGTATTTATACAAACATACATCATAGAAAATTGAACAATTACTTATGACATGGCTTTTTTAAAAAGCATCATAAGGGAAATTTACTTCTCAAATGTAAACTCGGCTTTAGTTTCATATTCCTAAGGCTAAAATGAATTTATTGGACTACTTTTTAAAAGCAATTCAGCTTCTTTAATTCCTAAGAAACTAGCATCTCTCAGGGATATACAATATAAAGTTGCAGAAGCAGGTATCATGCTCTATAGAAAATAGCTGCCCCAAAAATGCATATTGAATCAATTAACTGAGAAGTTAAAAGAAAAAAAAAGACTGAAACGATTTGTTGCTTCAGCAAACACTTCTCCACCCACCCCCAAATTGATTATGTAGAAATACAGTGAAGGTAGCTGTTTTGTATCAATATTCTCACACAATCACCAAAGTTGATCAATTTTCCTCAGTCATTCCTATCTTGTTTCTATCTCAGTCTGCCCATGTGAACCTACCCTTAAAATCAGTCTCGACTTTCCATATTTGAAAATGGAGGACTTAAATACCATAATTGATGATGTCATTTTCAATGTGATGCCACTGAAACAGCTCACTCATAAAACGCCTCATTTCTACTTAGTCTTTGCCACGGGATGGTCCCCTAGGGGGACATATCGGAGTCACCTGAGGAACTTTTTCCAACCTCCTCCCTTCACCTAGAGTGAACGGGCCCCTCCCCTCTTGAGAATTATTCTAACTGATGGGGTGTGTTGTAACACTCAGGTGAGTTGGGGTAAAAATAATTTGAAAGCAACCGATCAAATGAAAAGCCAAACATCTGGCCAATTATTAGCTATTTTCCATTATGTTGATGTAGATGTTATGTAAGTAAACATTCAGATAACAGAATTTTCTCCCGAATCCAGTATTTGTCATCATGTAAATGCTGCTTTAGGCTCAATAGATTTTGTGGGAAAATATATTTGTTTTCTTTTCTACAGACACACAGAAATGTTAACAGTCTAGCAGTCTTTTTTAATTTTTATTTTCTAATTTTCTGGGAGAGTTCAAATGTGGTAGGCAGTAAAACTTTTTCCTATGTTCTGAAAATATTTTTTAATGATCCTCTAACAATTATGAAGAAATTTCTGTTCATGAAGCAGAGAAGCTTTACATAAGAGGATATGATTTTCATGCAATTCCACCAATCAAAATCACATTGCCTAACTCTTTTTAGTCATCTGGGCAGAATTATAGCCATCCCTCACACTTTAAATTGGTAAGACTTGCCAATTTCCTGTGTCTTGACCATCAGAGTTCCAAGATTCGATTCAAATTAGTACATTCAGAATGCATTTCTCACTGAACTCCCACCCTTTCGAGACAGGAACAGCCAGCAACACGTTGGCGTCACTGAAGAGGGTAAAGACTGTGCCTGGCTGGGAGATGCTTTAATTAGGTAATGAGGTGGTGTTCAGCACCTTTCTATAAAACAAGGGTAGCTATTTTTAGATTACTCGTCTTGTTTATTTCATTATGGATTCGGATCAATTTGTCTGAATTCAATACAATACACAAACAACATTTTTATGTTTGATTTCAACAAAGTAACTATTTATGGAGGGAGGATGAGATTGAATCTGTGAAAGACGTTCTCTATATATGATGGCAAAATTTGGTCTAATAGAATATTCAGCTGTTGACCAAGTCATTTTTGTAAAGCTCATCTTTGGTGGGAATTATAACTGTATGAACAGAGAAACAATTCTCTGTCTGAGAGGAGATCCAAGCACACTGAGATGTTTACTAAGACTTTCCCAAACAATCATGGAAGTCTGATTCTAGACCACACCTTCTGTGGGAAGGGGAAATGTTTGAAACTTCAGTCTGCATGTTTGCATCTAATGGTGAGGAAGGGAACCTAGCCATTTAAAGAGCTGGGGGCAGAGGGAAGGAGGGCAGGTAGACCTATACTTACGGATTAATTAAGAAATCCTTCCCTGCTTTTCCAAAGTAGCAAGAGTTACTACATTCCAGCCCCTTTTCTCCTCATCAGAGAATTTACACTTACTTGCTTTCTGTTTGCCTATAACACTCTCCTGCACCGTCTTCTATCCTCAACTTCTATGGCTGGTTTCTTCCCATTATTTAGGTCTTAGCTTACACTCCAATGGATAGGCCATTGCTCCTAGATAGATGCTGTCTCTTCAACCAACTACCCCCGCACGATTTGCTGCTACTACATCCTGATAATTTCTTTTGCAATATTTGCCACTTAAATAGCTTCTCTTCCAGGTGTTCCATTCTATTCCTTTTACCAAAAACCATTAATGTCTGGTATATTTCAGAATTTAGATTAGTATTTTTAAAAATAAATTAAAATATATTTTAAAAATATTTATTTAGATTTAATTTACATTAATATTTACATTTTTAAAATGTATTTTTTTAAAGAAAACAAAAATCTAAATTGTAAAAGTATGAATGACATAACCACATGTACCATATGACATGGTATATCATTATTCTAAAGAGTCTAGGACAGTGCCTTGCAATCAAGCACATTAATATTTCTGAAGAGTAAAACATACAAATATTCCCACCAAATGGGATGGATAGACAAATAAATAAATAATGCTTTATTTTAACATAAATTAGGTTTTACTGCTAAAGGGGTTTAAAAGTACTTTTCAGAGTCTTTGAGATATCAAAATAATTGATAAGGGATGATGACTTGTCTATACGTATTTGTTTATTGGTTCATAGTCTGTGACCACACTAGCTTATAACTTTCATCATGGCAGGGACCAGGTCATTTGTTCATCACGTACCTGGCTCTGCTCCTGGTTATGATGGGCATTTAAAATATATTTATCAGATGAATGAATAATTTTTCCACAAATGAGTCTTGACTTGTTCTTCATGCTTCCATAAAATACTGTAGCCACGATTAAATGTCACCTGTAGACTTCCACAGAACTCATCCCATCTATTTGTTGTCTTGCCACAGAATGCATAGAACTGGAATATATGTCAATAGAAACCAATTTATCTTCATTTTGGCAGTTGGAGGTGTTATTACCCATCCTTGTCTTTTGTACCCAAACAACTACAATCAGAATTCGAAATGGCAATATTCAAGTAAGGGAGTTATCCCCTGTATCATCAAAGAAAGGTTGAGTAGTATTACTTTAATGTTATTCTTTTTTAAATTAGCAGTCCTCAAATAATATAAAGGGCATTGTTCAGAATGTTCATGTATAAGTTAGGTTCTTGAAATGTAGAAATATTTTTTCAAGGAAAGAGAAAAGAGTAGGAAAGGGAAACTGAGGAAGAGAGAAAATAAATTTGTGAAAATGTTAACCTTGGTGAATCTAGCTAAAAGGTAAGGTATATGCAGCTCCACTGTACTATTTATTCCTTTAACTC
>NW_012103243.1:1558890-1561727 GCF_000951045.1 Mandrillus leucophaeus
AAAAAAAAAAAGTTGGGGACTATATATAATAGAATCAAACGCAATAAATAATTAGAAATAAATTATAAATTTAACCAAAGAAATGTCAGAGTAGTAAACTGAAAACTATAAGACATTGTTGAAAGAAATTAAAGATCCAAATAAGTGGACTAATATTCTGTTTCTGATTAAAAGACTTAAAATTGTTAGTATTGCAAACAATACTCCCCAAATTGATTTACAGAGTCAATGCAATACCTGTCAAAAATTTAAAATTTGCAAGTGTCCCAGAGTAGCCAAAATGATCTTGAAAAGGAAAAACAAAGTTAGAGGACTGACACTTCCTGATTTTAAACTTATGTAAAGCTACAGTGATAAAGACAGCATGATACTTGCAAAAGAATAGACACATAGATCAATGGAATAAAAGCAAAAGTCCAGAAATTAACTCATAGATCTATGGTTAACTGGTTTTCAACAAGGATGTCATGATCACTCAATGGGAAAAGCAGAGTCTTCACCAAATGATGCTGGGACAACTGGATATTCATTTGCAAAAGAATAAACTTGAATCCCTACTTTCTATTACATGCAAAAATTAAATCTAAATGCATCAAAACTTAAATGTAAGCTAAAGGTATAAAACTCAGAAGAAAACATGAATATAAATCTTCATGACCTTGGATTAGGCAATGGTTTCTTAGATATGACACCAAAAGCTCAAGCAACCAAAGAAAAAGTATATATATTGAACTTCCTCAAAACTGAAAATGATTATGCATCAAAAGACAACACCAAGAAAGTGAAAAAACAACCTACAGAATGCGAAAAAATATTTGTAAATCATATACCTAATGAAATTCTGGTATTCAGAATATATAAAGATTTCTTACAACCCAACAACAAAAAGACAAACAGGCAACTAAAAAATGGACAACAGATTTAAACAGATATTTCTCCAAAGAACATACACAAATGGCCAATAAGCTTCTGAAAAGATGCTTAACATTGTTAGTCATTAGGGAAATGTACATTAATGTCACAATGAGATACCACTGCATACTCACAAGGATGGCTAAAATCTTTTTTTCAAAAAGGAAAATAAGAAGTGTTGGTGAGGATGTGAAAAAAATTGGAAACCACGTACATTCCTAGTGGGAATGTAAAATAGTGAAGATGCCATGAAAAACAGTCTGGTAGTTTCTTCAAAACTTAAACATAGGTGTCTCATATGACCCAGTAATTTCACTCCTAGGAAAATATCCAAGAAAAGTGAAAACATATGTTTATGAAAAAACTTGTACACAAATTGTTAATAACAGCATTATTCAAAATGGCTACAAAGTGGAAACAACCCAAATGTTCCTCAACTGGCGAATGGAGAAAGAAATTGTGGCATTTCCCTATAATGAAATGTTATTTGCCCATAAAAGTCAGTAAAATACTGATTTGTGTTACAACAAGGATGAATCTTGAAAATACACTAAGTGAAAGAAGCTAGGCTCAAAAGACCACTTACTGTATGATTTCATTTATATAAAATGTCCGTAATTGCAGATCAATAGAGACAGAA
This sequence comes from Mandrillus leucophaeus, assembly GCF_000951045.1. Lineage (NCBI taxonomy): Eukaryota > Metazoa > Chordata > Mammalia > Primates > Cercopithecidae > Mandrillus > Mandrillus leucophaeus. Next base: position 1,560,443 of record NW_012103243.1, read on the forward strand.
AGTGGATGAGTGCTTTCCAAAGGCTGGGAGTGGTGTGAGGGTGGGGAGCAACTGCTGATAGGTACGGGGTTTCTCTGGGGGGTGATAAAAGTGTTCCAAGATTAGATAATTTGTGGTGATGGTTGTGCAACCCTAGAGTATACCAAAAACTACTTAAGAGTAGAAATGACACTTCAGAAACTTTAAAGAGTGATGAGAGGCCGGGTGCAGTGGCTAACACCTGTAATCCCAGAAATTTGGGAGGCTGAGGTGGGTGGATCGCTTCAGCCCAGAAATTTGAGAACATCCTAGGCAACATGGCAGAACTCCATCTCCACAAAACAAAACAATACAAAAATTAGCCAGTCATGGTGGCATGCACTTGTGGTCCCAGCTACTCTAGAGGCTGAGGTGGGAGGATCACTGGAGCCTGGGAGGTTAAGGCTGCAATAAGCTGAGATGGCACCACTGCATTTCAGACTGGGCAACAGAGTGACACCCTGTCTCAGGAAACAAATAAATAAATAAATAAGAGGGAGAAAAGCCTCAAAGAGTAGTATAAAATGCAAAGCACAATGACACAGACATAAAACAAAATAAGAGGGCAGGCACAGAGAATGAAGAATGAATACTCCTACTAAGTATTATAAATATGTATCTTCCTAGGAGTCAGGATCCTGTACTGTGCCTCGATTGTTAGGAATCACTTTGCTTATTAAGCTTCTGAACTCAATGAAGGAAGCAACAACTTTCTTGTTCACTGCTATGTCCACCCTGCCCTAACACAGGGTATGATACATAATAGGTACTCAACAAACATTTGTAAAATTAACAAATTAACTAATTATATTCCAGAGGAACAGATCAGAAAGATAGAACTAATCACAGTTATAATAGAAAATAATTCCAAGCTCAATAAATACCAATCTAAAATTGGAAGGGATGTCTAAAATCTAGGTAATTTTGATTAAAAGATACCCATATACCAGGAAACATTTGAATTTTAACAATAACTACAATAATAACTGTAAGCATCCAAATAGAAAAGCTAGGTTTCCACAAAGAAACTGGCCTCAGACTTCTCTTCTATCACACTCCACGACAAAAGATGGTAGAGAAACAAATTGCCGCTTACGAATTAGACAGCAAGCCAACTTACCACTCATGTGCTAAGCCAAAAAGGCTCTCAGCTTAAGAAGGGCTGAAAAATATGCCACTTTTATACCTTGTCTAAGAAGAAATATCATAAAGATAAACTCAAGCAAAATGAAACATGAATTAAAACATCAGAATGGTATAACATAAA
>NW_012103243.1:1563017-1580080 GCF_000951045.1 Mandrillus leucophaeus
ATGAAAAACAGTCTGGTAGTTTCTTCAAAACTTAAACATAGGTGTCTCATATGACCCAGTAATTTCACTCCTAGGAAAATATCCAAGAAAAGTGAAAACATATGTTTATGAAAAAACTTGTACACAAATTGTTAATAACAGCATTATTCAAAATGGCTACAAAGTGGAAACAACCCAAATGTTCCTCAACTGGCGAATGGAGAAAGAAATTGTGGCATTTCCCTATAATGAAATGTTATTTGCCCATAAAAGTCAGTAAAATACTGATTTGTGTTACAACAAGGATGAATCTTGAAAATACACTAAGTGAAAGAAGCTAGGCTCAAAAGACCACTTACTGTATGATTTCATTTATATAAAATGTCCGTAATTGCAGATCAATAGAGACAGAAAGTGGATGAGTGCTTTCCAAAGGCTGGGAGTGGTGTGAGGGTGGGGAGCAACTGCTGATAGGTACGGGGTTTCTCTGGGGGGTGATAAAAGTGTTCCAAGATTAGATAATTTGTGGTGATGGTTGTGCAACCCTAGAGTATACCAAAAACTACTTAAGAGTAGAAATGACACTTCAGAAACTTTAAAGAGTGATGAGAGGCCGGGTGCAGTGGCTAACACCTGTAATCCCAGAAATTTGGGAGGCTGAGGTGGGTGGATCGCTTCAGCCCAGAAATTTGAGAACATCCTAGGCAACATGGCAGAACTCCATCTCCACAAAACAAAACAATACAAAAATTAGCCAGTCATGGTGGCATGCACTTGTGGTCCCAGCTACTCTAGAGGCTGAGGTGGGAGGATCACTGGAGCCTGGGAGGTTAAGGCTGCAATAAGCTGAGATGGCACCACTGCATTTCAGACTGGGCAACAGAGTGACACCCTGTCTCAGGAAACAAATAAATAAATAAATAAGAGGGAGAAAAGCCTCAAAGAGTAGTATAAAATGCAAAGCACAATGACACAGACATAAAACAAAATAAGAGGGCAGGCACAGAGAATGAAGAATGAATACTCCTACTAAGTATTATAAATATGTATCTTCCTAGGAGTCAGGATCCTGTACTGTGCCTCGATTGTTAGGAATCACTTTGCTTATTAAGCTTCTGAACTCAATGAAGGAAGCAACAACTTTCTTGTTCACTGCTATGTCCACCCTGCCCTAACACAGGGTATGATACATAATAGGTACTCAACAAACATTTGTAAAATTAACAAATTAACTAATTATATTCCAGAGGAACAGATCAGAAAGATAGAACTAATCACAGTTATAATAGAAAATAATTCCAAGCTCAATAAATACCAATCTAAAATTGGAAGGGATGTCTAAAATCTAGGTAATTTTGATTAAAAGATACCCATATACCAGGAAACATTTGAATTTTAACAATAACTACAATAATAACTGTAAGCATCCAAATAGAAAAGCTAGGTTTCCACAAAGAAACTGGCCTCAGACTTCTCTTCTATCACACTCCATGACAAAAGATGGTAGAGAAACAAATTGCCGCTTACGAATTAGACAGCAAGCCAACTTACCACTCATGTGCTAAGCCAAAAAGGCTCTCAGCTTAAGAAGGGCTGAAAAATATGCCACTTTTATACCTTGTCTAAGAAGAAATATCATAAAGATAAACTCAAGCAAAATGAAACATGAATTAAAACATCAGAATGGTATAACATAAAATGAATGGTGATAAGTTAAACAGAACCAATGCATTATTACAGTAAACAATAAGCAGAGGCCTGGTGGAGTTCACGAGAGGATCACTTGAGCCCAGGAGTTCGAGACCAGCCTGGACAGCATAGTGAGATCCTGTCTCTACAAAAAAATTTCAAAATCTCTAGGGTGCAGTGGCACACTTCTGTAGTCCCAGCTACTCGGGAGGCTGAGGTGGAAGCAGTGCTTGAGCCTAGGAGGTTTAGTCTGCAGTGAGCTATGGTGACATCACTGCACTCCAGCCTGGGTGACAGAGCAAGACTCTGTTGTTGTTGTTGTTTTTTTTTTTAAAAAAAAAAAAGAACAAAGAAAAAAAAGAACAACAAATGAAAACAAAACAAAAAAGCCCAATAATTATAAGTATGGTTAACAAATTTAACACAAATATCCAAAAATATTTACTGAGAGAGACAATACTAGGCTAGAATGTTTCTGAAGCTTTTTCATGTTATGGCAGAGAAAATTCTGTTTCTACAACACACTGGCATAAATGGATGAGCCTGCCAGCAGCCGCAGGCCTCACTGGGTAGCTCTGTTAGCTCAAGGAGTCAACATCCGGGCACACCTGTAGCTAGTGTACCCATTGTACATAGATTTAGATTTAACTCTCACTGAGTTGGAAAACCAATGGAGAGTTTTTAATAACAAGTAAATGGTAGGAGAAAAAAATCATAGAACAAATCTGAATAAAAAGTATGCTTTCAATTTGACTGCAATATATTTTACATAATTGGCATACACACATTCACAGGAATGTTGATATATTATCTAGGTGGTAGGAGAGGTTTTTTCTTTTTAATACTTTTCCTTATTTTCCAAATAGTCTACAAAGAGTTTTTTTAATAATCCCCAAAATAGTACACATTTTTCATAGTTTCCAAAATAAAGCCCAATAAGGGTTTAAAAAACAAAAGCTTGTCTTGGCACAAAATATCGACAGACAGATTAATGAAACAATAGCCTTGGGTGTGTGATACTAATTCTAATATGTATGTGTGAGTACAAATAAAAATGTGTAAATATATAAACAAAAGAAATAAGCCTCCAAATATGAGCTGGGTATTATGGCTGGTGCCTATCACCCCAGCTACTTAAGAGGATACAGTGAGAGGATATCTTGACCCTTTCAGCCCCGGAGCTTGAGACTAGGCTGGGCAGATAGTGAGGCCCCAGCTAAAAAAAGAAAAAAGAAAAGAAAAAGAATCCAAATACGTAACTATGTTAATAGACATGATGTTAGCAATGTGATACATCCATTAATTTAATAAGGGTTATTATAATAATTATTTTATCTATAATATCATTAGTCATTATAATTTCCAAATGTACCTTAACTTCTTGGGGTTTTTTTGTTGTTTTTTATTTTTATTTATGTTTATTTTGTTTTTGCTTTTTTGAGATGGATCCTTACTCTGCCACCCAGGCTGGAATGCAGTGACACGATCTCGGCTCACTGCAACCTTCACCTCCCGGGTTCAAGTGATTCTCCTGCCTCAGTCTCCCAGGTAGCTGGTTTTACAGGCACCCGACACCACTCCCGGCTAATTTTTGTATTTTTAGTAGAGACAGGGTTTTACCATATTGCCTAGGCTGGTCTCAAACTCCTGGCCTCAAGCGATCTGCCTCCTTGGCCTCCTAAAGTGCTGGGGTTACAGGCACGAACCACGCGCCTGGTCGTACCTTAACTTGTTTTTTCGTTTTGTGTCTGTTTTTATTGCTGTGTTGCCCAGGTTGGACTCGACCTCCTGGGCTTAAGCAATCCTCCTGCCTCAGCTTCCCCTACTTCAAGCATTTCAGCTTTTCTTAGCATTTGCTTTTGTAATGATGTGTGAACGTTATCCCCCAACTTTCCCCACTTCCCAGGCAGCTAGTACATGGAACTAAGTATCTTAGTGTTGAACTCCTCAGCTGCTCATTTAATGAATTTTCCTTAGAAAAGCTACTGTTGGCTTCTCATTGATCCTAATGGGTACATCTTCTGCCTCATTCTGTCCTAATTCACTATTTAATTTGCTCAGCTTTAAATTGTGTTATTCTCTGAGCAGCAGGAGAAAAAGCAACTCGGCAGTTCTGAGAATTCTGCAGAGCTAATGTCTGGCTGTACCAATGGGGGATGTGTACATTTGTGAATAACTCCTGCTTGTGTCTCCTCTTCTGCATTATGAAGGGTAATTGAGCCTGCAGCCACAACTGACAAACTCTGACATCTTAGTGGTTGAACATACTAAAAGTTTATGTTACAGTCTCATACTGCCCTTCCTCATTTTCTCTTTTTTTTAATTTTTTTATTTCTTTTTTTATTTTTTATTTTTTGAGACGGAGTCTCACTCTGTCACCAGGCTGGAGTGCAGTGGTGCGATCTTGGCTCACTGCAACCTCGGCCTCTTTGGTTCAAGTGATTCTTCTGCCTCAGCCTCCCAAGTAGCTGGGACTACGGGCTTGCACCACCACACCCAGCAAATTTTCATATTTTTAGTAGAGACAGGGTTTCACCATGTTGGCCAGGATGGTCTCAATCTCTTGACCTCATGATCCGTCCACCTCGGCCTCCCAAATTGCTGGGATTACAGGCATGAGCCATACGCCCGGCCCTTCCTCATTTCTTAGCCTCTCCACCTGACACTTGTGGCCCCAAGGTTACTGAGGAAAGGAAAGAGAGAGCTGAGACTCAGCAAAATGGTTTTAGGGCCGGACCTGGAAGTGACTTATGTAATATCTGTCCACACTTCATTAGCCACAATTTAGCCCACAGCAACTTAACTGCATGGCAAGCTGGGAAATGTAGTTTTTGCTGCGTGTTCTACACAACCCCTGACTTTGTCAGCTTCTTGTGATGCTGTCTCCACATTTTCTTTCTTTCAGCCTAGCAAAATATTGAATGTATGTCAAAATGCTTTTTGTCATTAGTGTTATAGGCCAGGGTAACTCAAATACTTGCTGTGATTATGAACAATAATCCAGCTATCTTGATTTCATACTCTAATACATTAGTCAACATGTAAAGTGAAAAAAAAAGTTTATATTTTATATATATTTTAAAATATATATATGTATATATATGTATTTGCTTTTGCAAACCTATATAATTATTGGTACTTTGGGACTTATTGGCAAATATTTCTAACTGGTTATGTTAAATTTCCTAACCCAACATTTAAGGTAAGAAGGCCTTCTATTCTGTGGCTGGACCAGGGTCTGGTATGCAGCAGGAACTCAGTAAATATTTGTGGATTATATAAATCTGCTTTGCCATCTACTTTGGGAAAGTGGTAGTTGAGGCAGAAAGAAAGAAGCTTTTGGATTCCTGGTATCTTCCATGCCATTCATTCTCTTGACCATTGGGGCGGAATGTAAGTTTAAGTGTATCTACTTTGTGTCTCTTCCCTTTCTCTCTCCTTTATTTTTTTTTTTTCTCCAAACCTATATGTAGGTATGATGGGATAAGGGGCAGTAAATAGTTTAATAAGGGCAGTAAGAGGGGAGGTTTAGAGGAAAGAATAAAGAGGGCACCTACACATTCACATAACTAAACTGATAAATTGTAGACTCAAAGCTGAGGGTTGAGCTATTTTTTAGGTACTACAAGAAGTAGAAACAATGTCAATTTCACATTTTGCCAGTATGAAATGGTGAAAGCATTGCTCTTCTGTTTTTAGTTGACACCAGATTGACTATGTTCTAATTCCTTAGAAGTGCAGGCTGGTTTTTTTCTTTATTTTTAATGCCTTGTAGAAATAAGAGAACAATTCATGAAAAACAGCAATAAAGAACAATTTATTGGCTGGGCACGGTGGCTCATGACTGTAATCCCAGCACTTTGCGGGGCGGAGGTGGGAGGATCCCTTGAGCATAGGAGTTCAAGACCAGCCTGGGTAACATAGTGGGACCTTGTCTCTAAAAAATATTTTAAACTTAGCTAGGTGTGGTGGTGCACACCTGTGGTCCCAGCTACTTGAGAGACTGAGGTGGGAAGATTGCCTGAACCTGGGCGGTTGAAGCTGCAGTGAGCTGTGATCATGACACTGGACTCCAGCCCGTGTGACTCTGTCTCAAAAATTAAAAAATAAATAAATAAATAAAATAAAAAACCAAACAAAAAATATATTCAAACTTTCAATGTCTCTTTCCTGAGTAATTTCAAATACACATTTCACGTATATGCAGACTGGAAGCCATTAATAGAGTTTCACTGGTAAACCTAAACATTCCCAAGGTAAGGTTTCATAGAAAACATCAAAACTACTCTGTTCCATTTTGGGTTCCCAGCCAAAATTAATTAGGGCCTCATCAAGAGAAGCACTCACCTTGACTTTCAATGAGCCATAGATAAATAATGAACTAAGTTTCAGTTGACAATAAAAGGGCTTTGCTTAAAGGGAAAGGAAGATTTAATACTTGGTTTGGGGACAGCCACCTGCAGTGTGTCTCTGTAGTTTTTGTTTGTTTTTTTTTTTCTCTTAATATCTCACTGTAAAGCTTCATCATCACCCTCTGACATGTCAAAAGAGAACACGGGTCAAAAACATAACTATGTTTAGATAAAAACAAGTTTGGGGTTGCATTTCCGCCTTTGAGAACAGTGTTATATTAGACAACCAATCTTTTATAACAAACCATCCCTAGATGCCACTGTGGGAAAAAGCACTGGGAAGAATGAACTATGAGTCTGGATCATTTGGCCCTGAGATTTCGATCACAGAATCATCTTTTTTCCTCTGACCTCCAGACGCCAGTTCTCATCTCCCTATTATATGCATTTCATTGGACTTCGTGCATGGACTTTGATTTGAGCTTAGAACAGTTCCTGTTGAGACACCTTTTAATTATAGTGCAAAACATTTATTCAGGCAAGGAAGTCTTTACTGCAGTTTTCATACTTCACAAAACTGAGCTAAAACTTACCTGTTTTGGATGAAAACTTAACTAGTGGGCAAGCAACATTGATTCTCCAGGGCAAGACCACATAAGACAGATATTCTTGATCTGAGTGAGAAGTTTGTGGGTTTGGAGTTATTATTTCTCTTTCAACCATGTCCTATTTGGAAGAGGATAACAATGCCCAACAGATCTTTTGTTTAGTGCTTCTTATATATAGTAAAATACTGTAATTTAACAGCTTGCTGGGGGAACAAGAATTTGTTCCAGTTCCTGATTTAAATGTTTATGCTAATTGCTATTTATTGGCCCAGATGCAAATGATAGGTTGGCCAAAGTGAAATTTTATGACGAGCAAACTCCCCCCTTTTGTGCAAATTGAAAAAGTGAAACAAGAGGAGGATGAAATGAGCCGAAGATGGTCTTAATGGCTGCTTTTTAATGGGGAAGATAAAATTAAGACTGATTTACGTGGCCAACTCCCCTGTTTTCTCTTATCAGCTCATTTGGCAGGAAAAATGGAAAAGTAATTGTTCCTCTTTCAATGTGGGCCTCAAACCATTATTTATTGGCTGAAATTAATCGCTGTTTATCCTTCATTCACGTGGAAACCGCTCTATCAGCATTATGAACCCCGCAACTCAACTAGTCCCTTGCAATTTTGTCGACAGCAAGCTTGGATCCTGATGAGGCGTGCCTTAATTTTCTGGGCTGTGGGAGTTAATGAAGACTCCTTTCTGAGGTGGACATATTTGTATTTCTACAACATTAATAACAAAGACCCACACTTTCTCTTTGGCAGCAAATAAACTTTTTTTTTTTTTTAAAAAAGAGGAAAAATTATTGAAAGGTCAGTGCTTGGGGGAAAAACAGAAATACGATCATGAAACCAATTGGTTTTTACTTCAAGGCACATCTAAAACATGAAGAGATGTGTAGACACTCAAGGGGCTGCACGTGGACAAAGTGCTTCTGGGAATGCCCTGCAAATTGGAAAAGGCGAATGGAGATACTGCAAAGCCACGCATTCAAGAAGAATCACTTCTTAGTTCTTTTTTGCTTCCACTTTGCCTCTTCTCAACACTGCTTGATGCACGTAATTGAGAGCCTGTGTTTTTTATGGGGCAGAGATTTCTGGATTGCTTCCTGCTCATCCTCAAGGGACCATCTGGAACTGACAGTTTGTCCTCCAGACTCATATCTTCCTCTTTCCAATCAACCAGTCAATCATCAAGCATTTATGCACACCTTATGTGCCCAGTAGGCCTCATTTGCTGTGGGAGAAGCACTGAGAGCCAGAGTGCCCTCTGCATTGACCAGAAGCACAGCTAAGTGTCAAGGCTCAGGTTAAATCTTGGGAAGCATTTATGGGGAGGGGGCAAGCAGGTTGTGATTGCAGGTTTTTCAGAGACATGACCAGTCTTTCTGTGAGTTTCTTTGGATCTCATCTCTGGCATTTTCCTGCCAAAATCCAAACTTTCTACCCTTGCCTGACTGACTCTACTCTAAGGCTTTTGATCTAGAAGAATAAGTGAGTAAATGTTTTCATGAGTCCGCAATTTCCGTAGTCAAAACTTAAATTATGTGCTTTGCCACATAGTAGCTTAATAGATGCCTTGAGTATAGATTCACACTTGAATTTTTTTTACTTGGCTTTTATTTATTTCTTCAATTTTTTATTTCTTCAACTTTTTAATGATTTTCTTCAACTTTTTAATGATTTTCTTCTTTAGTTAACCTTTTAGTGATGTGTGATGTTTTATCTTATTTTTAAAGTTATTTATTCATTGTTTTGTCCAACAAGTATTTAAATGACCACATATTGTGTGTCACACATTATTAAGGTATCTGAGGTTAGAGCAGTGAACCAAAGAGACAAAAGTCCCTGCCTCTGTGGAGCCTACATTCCAGGGGACTGCTATTATGATGATAAGTTCCTATGTTCTTAAATTCTCTGTGTTCCTAATTCTGAATAGCCAGATGCTAGTCCATTTATATGTGACATGGTTTACTTAGCGGTTCACGAAGTTTCTTTTTTAAATAATGCAATGATGAACATCTTTTATGCACACTTGTTTTCTTCATGTCTGATCATTTCCTCAGGCTCTCCAGAACTGCTGTGGTCTGCTTTCAAGTTCTGAGCCTAGCTGCGTGCCGGAATCACACCATCTGAGGCTTAATGAATCAGCATCTCCAAGGTAAGTTCCAGGCATATATATTTCTGATTCTTAGCAAAACTTTAGAATATTATCTTATTATGATTCTACAATGTCATTTTGATTCTGTTTTTAATTGCATACTTATTATATTTATATTATATATAATATTTATTATATTTATAATCTCAAGTTTTCTTAGGTTTCTTAGCTTGCTGGGTTTTAATAATAATTTACTGTAATAAAATCATACCTACTGACCAGTTCCCATAGGGGCTGGGCTCAGTCTTTATTATTCTGCCATATTCGTATTTTAAATGAAATTCTACCCAAAGAATGATATGTACTTTGCAAGTGAAAAGAGAAAAAATAATGATTTGTGTTTCTCACAACAGTTCCTAACCTCCCTTAAGAAGAGTTTTCTCAAGTTGTATTGCAAAATTGATTTTATAATCCATACTATGGATTTGTATATACCGATGCTGTCTTTCAGCTATTTCTATTGACTCTCCATTAGCACTTTACTGTCTTAAAAAATAAACAACAAAAAAAATCAATCTTACTAATTCATAGAATGTTAAAAAAAAATCCTATTTCTAAATAAGATTTCCTCTAGTTGATTTAAAAACACAAGGTAACTCAAGATTTTGGTCGGTGGGGGTGGTGGTAATAAGTTTGTGTGAGGGTGGAGAGGTTTGTATGCCTGCTGAGAGGTTCAGAGAGATCTGGAATCTAGTACCTTAGAAAACTTTCTTAAAAAAAAAAAAATGTACTCTGACTTTTTTTAATGAGGTGCCTTTTTATTAAAAATAAAAAGCAGAGATAAAATAATCATTTGATTTAGATATTTTAAAGTATGAATATCATTCAAAACATTGAGGACCATACAGCAATTGGTCACTAAATTCAGTTTTAAGCCTCCTAGAAGCCAAGGTAAAAAAGGGAAATCTATACTTCTTATTGGTCTAATGAAGTATGTAAGATCATCCAAGAAAGCACCCTTTCCTCTGGGAGGTTTTCAAAGATACAGTCAAAAAACTTGAAAATATGATGGATGTATGTTCTGAGGATCAGAGTTATTTCAAAAACCTTTCAAGACTTTCTATTCCTTTCTGCTTCTAACACTTAATCATTTCTCTTGTTTTGTCTTTGTAATTTGGCATTTTGTAGATTGGCAAAAGTGGTGCTATCAAAGACAGGTAGAATGGCTCCTGTCTCTTGCTGCTTTCCTGGCACTTGAGCTATGCAGTGATAATACAAGTGGAAAGAACTCAACAGAAGACAGGTATGTTTAACTTCACATCAACTTTATTAGCTTTTTTCAAATTACATTATCCATTAGACAAGGGTCAGGAATTAACATTTTTAGCATTAAAAGTTTTTTACATTATTTTTATGATTTAAATTATTAAAATGACATAGATTGTTCTTAGCCACTTGTTATTATTCTCATTTGTCTTCATTGTTATAAGACCAGTTTAGTAATTTACAGTTGACCCCTGAATGCAGCTGTAAGAATTACTGACTATTCTTTATCTTTCTGCTACAGTATTTTCTAGAGAAACTTTTGATCGTGAACATACCCTGCCATTATAGTTCACAGAAGATAGAAGTATTTGTGCTTTTTTTGTCTTTTCAAAATATATACATTCTCTGGGTAAACATATTCAACCATTAGAAAGGTAGAAAGTAGGAAGGAATATTCTCTGCTTCTCAATTTCCATTTTCAAAGACATTTTGCTTGAAAGTTTATTAAGGAGTATTAGTGTTTCAGAAAAAAAAGCAACATTTATTTACCAGTAACAATTTAAAATTTTTATCTAACATATAATTATCACTTGCCATGTTATAAATTGAAGTTATATATACTTACATTGTTCTAAGTGTGTTAAAAATCATTAGTTACTGTAAACCTATAAAACTAAGACACAGAGGTTTAGCAATTGCCTTAGGTAGCACAGCTAGGAAGTGGTAGAGTCAGAATTTGAATCTAGGCAGCTCCGCCTCTAAGACTTCTATCTACCAGGCTCTTGATTCCTATACAACATCCCTTACCACCACCACCACCACCAACAAAAAACAAAATTCATCTTTGGGATTTTTCAGACTTAATAACATTTTCATAGTTTAAATCTTTATACATCTTCCCTTAATACATGCAGTTTTTAGAGTTACCATTTTTTCTTCCTCCTTCTAGGGCTGCCAGATAGAAGATACCAGGCCGGGTGCAGTGGCTCACACCTGTGATCCCAGCAATTTGGGAAGCCAAGTCAGGTGGATCACTTGAGGTCAGGAGTTGGATACCAGCCTGGCCAACATGGTGAAACCCCATCTCTACTAAAAATACAAAAGCGAGCTGGTTGTGGTGGTGTGCTCCTGTAATCAGTAGGCTGTGGCACGAGAATTGCTTGAATCTGGGAGGCAGGGGTTGCAGTGAGCCAAGATCACACCACTGCACTCCAGCCTGGGCGACAGAGCAAGACTCTGTCTAAAAAAAAACAAAGGAGATATATATATATATATAGAGAGAGAGAGAGAGAGAGAGAGAGACATATATGATACCTAGTTAAATTTGACTTTCTTATAAATGAATAACTTTTTAGTATAAGCATGTCCCAAATATTGCATATTTAACCAGTATCCTGTATTTTCCTTTGCTAAATTTGATAGCCTTATTTCTTTCCCCTTGTCTTGAAACTTCTCAGAGTTAGTATCTTTACTTTCTGACCACTATTCTCTCTGTAATAGCACTCTTGTTAACCTTATTTTCTCAAAATAGTCCATGACCTTGTCTCAATTGCCATGTTCTCAGAACTCTTGGCCACTTTATATAATTTTAATAGTGCAACTATATAACTTAACATCAAAATTAGATAGTTTTATGCTGGGACTGTAGGTGAAACAGAAATTGTCTAAGGAATATCCAGACTTAGGGTGGAACTAAATGTTGAGCACCTCATCCTTCTTAAAACTTATTTTTTTCTTGGTTTCTAAAGTATGTTACCCTGTTTTTTGGACTTTTAACCCATGACACACTCAAATCCTCTTTACTGGCTTTGGTTTCTCTTTACTTCCTACCTATCAAATGCAGGCAGGAATGCAGGTATTTGTGATTTTCTCCCAGATTTATATGTCTAGACTTGAATGCTTTCTCGAATATATTTCCAATTATCTTCTAGCCATATTTCTGTTATGTCTCCCAGACATTGCAAGTTGCATGTAGATAGATACAGAAGCATAATATATAACATTTATGTAATGCTTACTTATGCCTCACATACACTGACTTTTTTTATTTTCACAACTCTATTATTATACCTATTTTACAGAAGCTGAGGCACAAAGAGGCTTAAGTTACACTTCCAAGGTCACAAAGATAGCTAATGGAATTGCCTAGATTTGTCCCTTAGTACTGGAGAACTTCCCAGGAGCTTTCCATCTGCTGGGTCCAGGTGCCACTTCTCAGAGTCAGACAGATCTTCCATATTCTGCTTTCTTTCTTGCACCAAGTCACAGAACTTCAGCCAGAACTTCCTTCTCCTTATGCTAGCTGCCACCACTACATAGCTCCACTCCTACACCCCGTTCCCCACCCCCAACCCAGCCTGGATGGTGAAGGAGGCACAATTTATCCTGTGATGCTCTTCCATGTTCTCCAGTACAAACAAGCACAAACATAATCTGGGGGAGGGAGGTGGTGTAAATTACAACAAGAGATTGCAAAAATAAACACTTGGGGAAATGCAATTATTCACAGTTTCAACACTCAAGATCTGCCCTATAATTTTTACATGTCTTCTGATAGAGTAACTAACTAGAAGTCTAGTAGAAATTAGCACTTTTTTTTTTAGATGAGGTCTCCCTCTATCACCCAAGCTGGGCTGCAGTGTTGCGATCAGGGCTCTCTGCAGCCTTGACCTTCCTGGCTCAAGCTGTTCTCCCACCTCCGCCTCCCTATAGCTGAGACTACAGGTGTGCACCACCATGCCTGGTTAATTTTTAAATTTTTTATAGAGACAGTCTTATCATGTTGTGTAGGCTGGTCTCAAGCTCTTGGACTCAAGCGACCCTCCTGCCTCAGCCTCAGTGGTGAGATTACAAGTGTGAGCCACTGCGCCCAGCCTGAATTATAAGTTTTAAATGGATGATTTACAAAAGAGTACAAGGAAATTTTTGGAGGTGATGGATATATTTAAAGGATATATTTAAGCTTTGGTTATGGTGGTGGGATCATGGGTGCATGCATATGTCTTAACTCATAAAGATGTATACCTTAAATGTGTGCCATTTTTTATCTCCATCATACTTCATTCAGTAAAACTAAAAAATAAAATGGGTGATTTGTCCCTCAATAAACCTAACCTAAAAAGTAAAAGTACACAATCTTCATGATCCTGATTTAAGTTGCTCACATTCTTCATAATTCAGAGTCTGCCCTTTTTTCCTGAAAGCAGCTATTGTTGTTGATGTTCATCCACGTTACTTGAATGGATCACTATTTGTTTATTCAAAAATGATGATTGAGCATCTAATATGTGCTAGGCCATGTTCTAGATATGGCGGAAGAGTGTAGCGATGAACTGCAGAGGGTTCAGGAAGTTAACATTTCATCGTGGAAAACATTAGCTAAAGAAGTAAACAAAGGAAACACAAATGTTCCCTGCCTGTGGGGAAAGGAAAGACCCTGCTGCCCACCTGCAGCTGTCCTCTGTTCAGTCAATTCACCTTCTAAGAGTCGTTTTCTTCATCTGTGACATGGGAATCATTATCTTTGTTTTGCTTGCCACACAGGATTTTTTAAAAGAATCAAGTGAAATAAGTGCTGTGAAAAGTCCTCAAACTGTAAGAAATATGAAATTTAATGTTGAAAGAAGGTTTGTGTATATTCAAGGAAAAGAAATCTTATGTTCAAATGGAAAATGTAAACAGACACATGAAATGTCCATGAATCTGGGGAAGTTTCCTCAGTCACATTCCTCTAACACTTGTGTGCATTTTTAGTACAGTAACGATGCTTAAGATTGTGTAACTGAATATTTCATCAGAACAATCAAGGTTACCCTTCAAAGCAGTTATAGAATTATCTTCTCCTAACTAAATATAGGTACCTTAACAAACAGAAGGGCTTCCCCATGAGCCAAATGAAATGGCCTTTATATTTGAGATACTCGCTTACTTAGAAAATAAAAAAGGAAACAATTTGCTAAATTTGCAGCTTTTCCTTCCTAGAACTTTGAGTTAAAATACTTGCACGGAAAGATTTTCACATGATGTATATTTAGAAAAAAGAAAAAGAATTAAGTAAAAGGTAAATTTGTTATTGGTGAAAGGAGAAGGTTTGCATAGAGTTTTATAGTCTATCTCTTGGGTATGTTTAATCTTCTGAAGTTTAAAAACGGTTACCTTGTACCTACCTTTTCTCTTTCTTGATTCCTTTATTTAACCTTTGAATTTAGTAAAAAGTAGTCTCCGTTTTATTACAGTTGTACAGATTAAAGCTGATCTTTACATTTTCCTTTTTTAAATTCAAAACTTTGGTCACTTTTCTTTTTTAATGAAGGTGGTTATATAAAATTGATCCACCTACAAATGATGTAGGAATTTCAGGGTCTTATTAAGATTAGTCTTTATTAATTAATTATAAGGTGCGTTAATTACACTCTAAATGATAATTAGCCTATACTCTAATCTATTGTTTATTTTCTCATTGCTTTCATACTTGGCTTTCTGCAACTGGTATTTAAGCTAGAAATTTTGTTTGAAAACTAACTTTAGTAGTGAAATTTCCTACATTGCTCGACATTTTGAGTGCTTTATAAGTGGCGAAAATATTCTGAAGCTGTAGGTTAGTGACAGTATTCATCTTAGTCTATTCAGTAACCTATAACAAAATATCATAACCTGGGTGGTTTATAAACAACAGAAATTTATCTTTCACAGTTCTGGAGGCTAGGAAGTTTAAGATCAAGGAACCAGCAGATTTGGTTCCTGGTGAGGATCATGCTCCTAGACCACCATTTTCTTGCTATTACTTTGCGTAGTGGAAGAGGGGAGGGGTCTCTCCTTTATAAGGGCACTAATCGCATTCATGAGGACAGAATGGACTTAGACTCTATCTCCTAATATCCTCACTTTGGGGTTAGGAGTTCAACATATGAATTTTGGGGGGAAACAGACATTGAGACTATAGCAGTATTATTATATATTCAATTTGTTATTTGCTGATTTTGCTCCAAGCAGCTTCCTCACCATCAAATCACTAGCTATGCATCCATCATCATTGTTCCTCCCTGTCTCCTATTTAACTTCTCTTCTTTGAAATTCTCTTCCACTTTCCATCTTACCTCTTCAATGCCACTTTGTCTGGATCCGTGACTCTTCTTCTTTCCTGATTTAGAAATTTGGATGTTCTCAATCATATCCATGGTTTGTCTCTGTTTTTTTTTTCACTTATATTTTTTTCTTTAGTGATCCCTTTTATTTCCTAGCACCATTTCTTAAATTATTTCACTTCATGTGTAATTCATTCATTTTACATGTAATTTATCAGTTCGAGAAACTGTAAGCCATCATTGATATGTATGTAAACACTAAGTCTATAATCTGTAGTCCCGTCCTCTCTTCAAACTCTGATTTCACACTTGCACTTGAGATCTCCTTTTGGAAAGGCTGAAATGTTCAATCTCATTTTCACAAACCTAACCCATAGTCTTTCTCCTCAAACTTGGCTTTTTTTTTTTGGTTAATGTGTTCTATTTCTATTCCACATCCTAACCTTGGTACTCAGTTGTGATCTTTGACTCTTTCTCTGCTTTTTCTTACTCTAGATCCAGTCAATCTCCAACTCCTACGTATTCTGCTGCTAAAATGCCAGTTTATATCTAGAAAACTCTCACTAACACTTGTCTGGACTAATTGCAATAGTCTATTAATTGACACACTCTTTGTAAAATCCAATTTCCTTTCATTGGCATTATCTTATTCATGATCTATCTTCAACTTACTTTCCAGACTTCTTTCTTATTAATTTTCTATGATACAGCCAAACATAATTATTCATCTTTTCTTAAAACATCCCAAACTTTGTGTCTCTTTGTTCATCACTTACTTTTTTCTTTAATGTGACCACCCCTCCTTTACCCTGTTGAAATACAATCCATCTTCAAGCTCCAACTCGAATACTACCGCCTCCCTGGAGATGATTGATTTCTTGATCTCATGATTTCTTCTCACTCAGAATTCCCACAGAAATTTGTTTCTACTGCTCTAATTTTGTACATTTTCAAGACTTTCATTCCATATAGCCCAATATTATGGCTATGTATGCCTGTCATCTCCCTCAATCCTCTTGGGGCATAAGTCTTGTATATTCCTAGAGCCCTCTCACTATAGTGAGCTCAGTGCCCTGCATGTGGTAGGCATCTGATGCAGAAATGGTTGCGTGACTGAGTCACTTGATCATATAACTGAGTCTTGATGTTGTGCTTCCCTTAGAACATTCGTCACCAGGCCAATTTCAGTGAAAAATTCCACAGGATTTTTGGAATCATTCCTTTCTAAAGATGAAGGGGCAAGCATTCTGTAAGTGCTCAATATTTTCTTAGACCATGTACATTGAGATCAGAAAAGGAAATAGCCCTCTAGGAAGTTTTCAAATGCCCTTGAAGACTGTGAAATTAGTATAGGTATCTTGCAGCTTTTTAAAATTGTCTTCTGATATATGAAAAATGCCTATGTGGATTAAAAATCCATCATTCGGTGGGTACTAATGGGAGCAAGACCTGTGAAGGTAAAGCTCCTCAGACAGAACAATGTAAAGCTGCAAGTGCCTGCGTTGCAAAATGCTTTGCCACCTTAAGATCTGAAGCAAATAAACTTCAATGAGGACACTTACATAAAGACACATTCACCCATTATCTCTCTTCTCTACAAGGACAAGAAATGGATCTCAGGGTCTCTCTTTGAGCATGATGGCTGTATTTATCCTGAAGTGATTATTCACTTACTTGTTAAATATTGCTCCATTTTAGAATATTAAATATAATATTATTTCTGGCTTTCCAAATGATGCTGTCACTTGCATCTAATATAGAGAAAATCAGCTGTTATTTAAAAATTCTGGAGAAAAGAGAGGCATGTACAAACCTTGGGAACTGCAAAATACCATATCGGAACAATAATTATGCTAATGTCCAACTTACAAGAGAAAAAGAGCAAAACTGAGGCAACAGCTGCTCTCAAACAATGATATTCAGAAGAATGGCATTGAAATATGTTTAATGTTTAGGACTGAATATCTCAGGTTCCTAGTCTTGCATGAA
>NW_012103243.1:1580380-1585630 GCF_000951045.1 Mandrillus leucophaeus
GTGCCCTTTAGCTATCATCCCCTACCCACCAAACTCCATCTCGCCCCTCAGCCCTAAGCAAACAGTAATTTACTTTCTGTCTGAGATTGCCCTATTCTGGACCTTCATAGGACTGGAATCATATGATGTGTGGACGTTATGTGACTGACTTGTTTTCCTTCACATAAAGTTTTCAAGGTTTGTCTGTGTTACAGCATGTATCAATACCTTAATTCTTTTTTATGATGGAATAATAATCCATTGGATGGGCATACCATATTTTAAAATCCATTTATTTCTTGATAGTCATTTGGGTTATTTCCACCTTTTGACTATTATGAATATTGCTGATATGAACGTTCTTGAACAAGCTTTTTTGTGGACATATATTTTCATTTCTCTTGGATATATACCCAAAAGTAGAATTGCTAGGTCATCTAGTAACTCTATGTTTAATCATTTGAGAAACTGCCAGATTTTTTTTCAAAGTACATGTACCATTTACATTTCCATCAGTAGTGTATGAGTGTTATGCTTTATCCTTATCCTGTTCAACACTTGTTACTGTCTGACTTTTTAATTCTGGTCAGCCTCGTGGGTGTGAAGTTGCATATCATTGTGATTTTGGTTTACTTTTTATTTTTTATATCTAAGGATGTTGACCATCTTTTCATGGGTTTATTGGTCATTTGTACTCTATTCTCTGGAGAAATGTCTATTCAGATCTTTTGTCCAATTTTAAAATTGAGTTGTTTTACATGATTGAGTTATAAAAGTTATATATTCTATATACCAGGCCCTTTTAGGGAACATAATTTGCAAATATATTCTCCTATTCTGTGGGTTGTCTTTTCTACTTCTTGATGGTGTTCTTTGAAGAACAACAATATTTAATATCAATGACATTTGATTCATCTATTTTTTTCTTTTTTTGCTCATTCTTTTTATCTCTGAGAACAATTTGCCAAATCCAAGATTATGAAGATTTAGACCTATATTTTTTTCTAAAAACAGTATAGCTTTAATTCTTTCATTTAGGTCTTTGAACCATTTCAAGTTAATTTCTATGTACAATGTGAAGTAGGAATCCAACTTTATCTTTTTACATGTGACTATTGTTATTTTTGTGCCATTAGTTTAAAAAAAAAAAACCCCACAAAACTATTCTTTCCCTATTGAATGATCTTAGCACTCTTATTGAAAATCAACTGATCACAGATGTATGGGTTTACTTCTGGAGTCTCAGTTCCATTCCATGGATCTTTATGTTCATTCTTGTGCCAGTGCCACACTGTTTTGAGTACTGTCACTTTGTAGTAAGTTTCAAAATCTGAATTCTCCAGCCTTATTTTCTTCAGGATTGTTTTTGCTGCTTTTGGCCCCTTGCAATTACATGTGAATTTTAGTATTAAATTGTTAATTTCTACAAAGAAATCATCTGGGGGCTGGGCACTGTAGCTCACACTGGTAATCCCTGTACTTTGGGATGCCAAGGCAGGTGGATCACAAGGCAGGAGTTCAAGACCAGCCTGGCCAAGATGGTGAAACCCCATCTCTACTAAAAATACAAAATTAACTGAGCATGGTGGCAGATGCCTCTAATCCCAGCTACTCAGGAAGCTGAGGCAGGAGAATCACTTGAACCTGGGAGGCAGAGGTTGCAGTGAGCCAAGATTATGCCATTGCACTCCAGCCTGGGCAACAGAGCAAGACTCTGTCTCAAAAAAAAATAAATAAATAAAAAGAAGAAGAAGAAGAAAAGAAAAGAAAAGAAATTAGCTGAGATATCGGTAAATGGTAAAGATTGTGTTAAACCTATGTATCAGTTTGTGGAATATTAACATCTGAACAATGTTGTCTTCTTATCTATGAACCTAAAAGTTTTTCCATTATTTAGTTTCCTTTACTTTCAACAATGTTTGTGAGGTTCAGAGTATAAGTTTTGTACTTCTTTTATTCCATTCCTTTGTAAGTATTTTATTCTTTATAAAGCTATTGTGAGTGGAATGATTTTCTTAATTTCTTTTTCAGATTGTTCACTATGAGTGTGTGGAAGTAGAATTGGCTTTTGTGTATTGATCTTGTGTCCTACAACCAACCTTGCTGAACTGACCTATTGATTCTAATAGTTTTTTAGTGGATTATTTAGGATTTTCTAAGTACAAGGTCATGTAATCTGTGGATAGAGATAGTTTTACTTCTTCCATTCCAATCTGTATTCCTTTAATTTCTTTTTCTTTTTCTTGCCTAATTACCCTAGCTTAAATCTTTACTACAAATATTGAATAGAAGTGGCAAGATCAAATATTCTTGTCTTATTTCTAATCTAAAGGGAGAAACTATCCAGTCTTTTACCATTTAGTATAATGTTAGCTATGGGTTTTTTTTTTGTAGATGTTCCCAGTTTGTTGAAAGTTTTTATTACAAAAGAATGTTGGATTTTGTTAAATGCTTTTTATGCATCTGTTGAGATGATCTTATGGTTTTTGTTTTTCACTCTATTAACATGATGTTTTACATTAATTGATTTCAGGATACTAAATTATATAATGTTTTACATTAATTGACCTCAGGATTTTAGCCTATTGATACAATGTTTTACATTAATTGATTTCAGAATTTAATGTTAAATTAACCTTTTATCCTTGGGAAAAATTCCACTTGGTCATGGAACATATTTCTTTTTATGTTTTGGATATACTGCGGACTTTTCAATTAGTGTCATCCACTCTGTAGAGTGTGTTTGTGTTCTTGAGAGCACACGGAGTGCAACAGAAGTGCAGGCATCACACTGAGGGTTTGGCATTTTATATTAATCACAGTGCATTAATACTATTTGTTGGTTTGACTGCTGACCAATATTGAAAATACTTGGTATCGGGGAACCCGCCCCCGATGGTTAACGTGGGTTCTTTTCTATTCCCTAAGCATCTTGGCTGGTTTGAGAAATAAAGGGAAAGAGTACAAAAGAGAGAAATTTTCAAGCTAGGTGTCTGGGGGAGACATCACATGTCAGCAGGTTCTGCAATTCTCTCCAAGCCATAAAACCAGCAAGTTTTTATTAGCAATTTTCAAAAGGGGAGGAAGTGCACGAATAGGGTGTGGGTCACAGAGATCACATACTTCACAAGGTAATAAAATATCACAAAGCAAGTGGAGGCAGGGCAAGATCACAGAACCACAGGATAGGACAAAATTAAAATTGCTAATGAAGTTTTGGGCACACATTGTCACTGATAACATCTTATCAGGAGACAGGGTTTGAGAGAAGACAACCTGTCAGACCAAAATTTATTGGGCAGGAATTTCCTCATCCTAATAAGCCTGAGAGCGCTACAGGAGACCGGGGCTTATTTCATCCCTTTGGCCACCTCAAGGGGGGCGTCTATAGACCTACCCTCAGGGCGCATGCTCTTTCTCAGAGATGTTCCTAGCTGAGAAAAAGAATTCAGTGATATTTCTCTTATTTGCTTTTGAAAGAAGAGAAATATGGCTCTGTTCCATCTGGCTCACCAGCAGTCAGAGTCCAAAGTCTTATCTCTCTTGTTCCCTGAACATTGCTGTTATCCTGTTCTTATTTCAAGATGCCCAGATTTCATATTGTTCAAACACACATGCTGTACAAACAATTTGTGCAGTTAACGCAATCATCACAGGATTCTGAGGTGACATACATCCTCCTCAGCTTGCAAAGATGTTGGGATTAAGAGATTAAAGTAAAAACAGGCATAGGAAATCACAAGGGTATTGATTGGGGAAGTGATAAGTGTCCATGAAATCTTCATAATTTATGTTCAGAGATTGCAGTAAAGACAGGTGTAGGAAATTATAAAAGTATTAATTTGGGGAACTAATAAATATCCATGAAATCTTCACAATTTATGCTCTTCTGCTGTGACTTCAGCCGGTCCCTCTGTTCGGGGTCCCTGAATTCCCGCAACACTTGGCTTCTTTAAGGATTACTTACTCATCATATGATAGTTTACTGCATCCTCATCAGTCCAAACTCCAAACATACATTTGAGTGAAAAAGCCCAACCAGCTCCTTGCTGTTACATACTAGGTGCTCTTTATATATTTGTAGACTAATTAATTGATTAGACAACAGGTCCTGAGACATGCAGGCAACTCACATGTCATGTCTGGTATCTTGAGCCCATTTGTAAACTGTCCATACAAAAGAGCATCAGACTACCATCAAGTGGCAGGTTGGGAGAGCCATCTCAGGAAGTTAGAAGGGGAGCAAAGTAGGCATGTCATGTTCAGGAAACATAGCTCCAAGTGTCCTGAGTAGTAGTTTTATTATGACCTGAAGCAAGAAGGGAGATATAGAAACATGAAACATGATTTTACTTTAACTGCTAGAAAAGAACATGATAGATGCCTTTCTCTGAGTTTCCACATGGCCTGTGCAGGCCTCAATCATAACACTTGATGATATACTTGCCAGTCCCCATTACTGGAATGTCTGCATATCAAAAGTGCTTGGCATACAGAAAGCGTGCAATAATTGCTTGTTGAATGAGTAAATAGTAAGCTGACTGATCCATTTGGTGGGTGACAATGGTGGTCATAATAGCTTTGGCCAAATAAAACAAAGCAACTCTCAGGGAAAGGGGCTATGACTTTTAAAAAATATTTTTAAATAACAGTAGCTACTGTAATCAAATAGTAGATTTTGATATATTTGGCTTTAGCAGAAGTGTAATTCATCCCCTCAATCAGAATTCTTGAACAACATAGACAATGCCATTTTATACTCTGAGGGTCAAGCTGCTGAGCTCACATGCTTCTTCTCTCTCTCACATTTCTAGAAAACAGCAATAATCAACTCCCATCAAATCCTCAAAAAACAGTTTTTCCAAGGTTAAAGCACACACAGAGATCAGGATTAAAGAAAGGATGTTTCTGTCTTCCATTAGTTCACTACATTTTTAAGACACCTTCAATTATATTTTCTAGAATTCATAAAAGTATTATGCTAAATATAAAAATTGATTGCAAATTGGATCCTAATTTTCAAAACATTAAAATATGCATTCTAGAAGCAAAGAAATATAGTCTATCTGTTTGTACTTTTCAGCTCATGATATCCCACTAAAAATCAAATAGCATTTTAAACATGTGTTTAATGTGGTGTGTTTTTTCTGTTATGTCATATCAAGATGACAATGAGGTACTTTAATGATAATACTGATGACCATAGTACTCTTTAAATCTCACTTGGATACTTATCCAACAGGGCCTAACTTGTGGGTAAATAGATGTCTG
>NW_012103243.1:1585680-1603586 GCF_000951045.1 Mandrillus leucophaeus
GGTCCCTCTGTTCGGGGTCCCTGAATTCCCGCAACACTTGGCTTCTTTAAGGATTACTTACTCATCATATGATAGTTTACTGCATCCTCATCAGTCCAAACTCCAAACATACATTTGAGTGAAAAAGCCCAACCAGCTCCTTGCTGTTACATACTAGGTGCTCTTTATATATTTGTAGACTAATTAATTGATTAGACAACAGGTCCTGAGACATGCAGGCAACTCACATGTCATGTCTGGTATCTTGAGCCCATTTGTAAACTGTCCATACAAAAGAGCATCAGACTACCATCAAGTGGCAGGTTGGGAGAGCCATCTCAGGAAGTTAGAAGGGGAGCAAAGTAGGCATGTCATGTTCAGGAAACATAGCTCCAAGTGTCCTGAGTAGTAGTTTTATTATGACCTGAAGCAAGAAGGGAGATATAGAAACATGAAACATGATTTTACTTTAACTGCTAGAAAAGAACATGATAGATGCCTTTCTCTGAGTTTCCACATGGCCTGTGCAGGCCTCAATCATAACACTTGATGATATACTTGCCAGTCCCCATTACTGGAATGTCTGCATATCAAAAGTGCTTGGCATACAGAAAGCGTGCAATAATTGCTTGTTGAATGAGTAAATAGTAAGCTGACTGATCCATTTGGTGGGTGACAATGGTGGTCATAATAGCTTTGGCCAAATAAAACAAAGCAACTCTCAGGGAAAGGGGCTATGACTTTTAAAAAATATTTTTAAATAACAGTAGCTACTGTAATCAAATAGTAGATTTTGATATATTTGGCTTTAGCAGAAGTGTAATTCATCCCCTCAATCAGAATTCTTGAACAACATAGACAATGCCATTTTATACTCTGAGGGTCAAGCTGCTGAGCTCACATGCTTCTTCTCTCTCTCACATTTCTAGAAAACAGCAATAATCAACTCCCATCAAATCCTCAAAAAACAGTTTTTCCAAGGTTAAAGCACACACAGAGATCAGGATTAAAGAAAGGATGTTTCTGTCTTCCATTATTTCACTACATTTTTAAGACACCTTCAATTATATTTTCTAGAATTCATAAAAGTATTATGCTAAATATAAAAATTGATTGCAAATTGGATCCTAATTTTCAAAACATTAAAATATGCATTCTAGAAGCAAAGAAATATAGTCTATCTGTTTGTACTTTTCAGCTCATGATATCCCACTAAAAATCAAATAGCATTTTAAACATGTGTTTAATGTGGTGTGTTTTTTCTGTTATGTCATATCAAGATGACAATGAGGTACTTTAATGATAATACTGATGACCATAGTACTCTTTAAATCTCACTTGGATACTTATCCAACAGGGCCTAACTTGTGGGTAAATAGATGTCTGATTATATCTATGCAAACCAATTGCAATTATTCTTGTCCTTCAGATAATAAGGGCTTCTCAGCTTTGTGCAGTTTCAAAGGAAATAATTTTGGTCTTTTAAACACAATAACCAGCAGGCAGAAATGAGAACAAGAGCATTTAAATTCCTGTGGAAAATAGTATCTCTGCAATAGGGAGGGGGTGCTTACAAGTCAGGGAAAGATAGATGTGGCTTCCAATATACTTTTCTCTGCCCTAAGTTCTTGGTTCTCACAGCTCTCTTGGTTTCATAGTTGATTTCATTTAGAAAACCAATAGATGGGAAAGAGTTTTATCCTCTAAATGTACTGCCTAGCTTGAAAAGAGTGATATGTACAAGGTGTTTTCCTTTCACCCAATGACAGCTTAAAACCTAGTGTAGTAGACACTGAATTTAAGGCATTTGAAAATCTGGTGAAATATTTTAGAGTATCCAACCCCACGCCCAGATATTGTATGAAAGAGATGTTCTAGGTAATCTTCTTTAAGGTCCTATTCACTTAATGGAAATGCTTAGCTGCATAATTGCTTTGAGCCTATTGCCATTCCAAATGGAAAATATAATAATCTAATGGTATTGTCTCTATAAGCGAATGAGAATTTCAGGAGTGGCTGTTGGTGCCACCCATGTGATCCAGAGAGGTTAATGCAGTTAAAGTTATTTCACAGTCCATTAAGGAGCTTACGGTGACCTCGCGACCTTTGCGCCAACAACACGGAATCCATTATCATCACAATGGAGGAGCTGTGGGTTCGGCTGACTTGACAATGGGCCCGGGAAATCCCAAGTTAGTACTTAGTTTAAAAAAATGCACTTTTCTTTCTGCTTCTTGGGTATGGCTATTAATATGCCCTCCTATAATTTGTAACATTAACATTGCTGAAGGTACAGAAAAGGACATTGAAATGAAGATGTCAAAACTGCTGACTTAGTTCAGTGCATGATAATATTGGCTATGTATTGAAGTAGTAGATATCTAACAGCAAAATCAAGATGAAGAAAGTCAAAGAACTCAGTTAAATTAATGATAAATTAGCACAGGTTGTGAGATTCATTTAGGCAAATAATAGCTTTCCTCCATTTTTTAATATTACCTCCTATCCTGAGATTTAATATATGATTTAGAAAGAAACAAACACTTTTAAATTAAGAATAAGAATGTTAAGAATGCAATTCATCAAAACTACATTGAAAGAGTTACTTTATGGAAATCCAAATTTCAGAGAAATGTGACACATTGTATTTTTTCAAGCACATCTCACTATGACAAATAATGCCACTAGACAGACATCAATTGTTTGTCTTTCTTCTATACGTAATTGGGTGAAAGATATCACTGTCACTTTTTAAATAGATTTAAGGCATGGGGTTAAAAAATAAAAATTTTTATAAGAGTACTGGTTAATAGAAAAGTGTTAATTAGCACTTTTGTCCTCTAAGATGAACTTTACTACACAGGAGTCTACTGTGGAGAAATAACAAATATTAAAATTAAAATTAGATTTTGCAGTACAGGTACTTTGTATCAACAGAAAAGAAATACTAGACCAAATAGTTCTTATGCCAAAAAAATTAAACAAGATCATTTATAGATGTGAAGGTTAAATTGTAAACACAGATTGCAAAAGAGACATTTATATTCCCAGAACCCAAAAAGGAATTATTTTAAAATAATTTAAGGAAGGCATTTAAATGTAATTAAATAATCTAGCAGAACATTTCAAAGACAGTTATTGCTGATGGTAGTTAACATATCTTACCTCATTTAAACACAATAAGGTTCCAGCATTTATTACAGTTTCAAATGCCTGTAATATAACCACACTAAAGCTGAGATCTCAAGTTAATTTTCAGGGACACATTGTGATGATGGCTTTTTATGGCTTGCTGTCTGAGAAAATAATGTTTAAAAAAGTTTCTCCTACTTCTGATGATTCAGAAGAAAATAACATGATCAAACAGTATTTCCTAAACAGTTCTAGTTGAGACCTGTTATATTTAAGAAAAAAATTCAAATGACATATTAAATTTAGTGTTTGAAATTGGTGTTAAAATCTACCTGTTAAGATTTAGAATTAAAAGAAAAGTATCTTCCAGTAGGTTTACATTAAGTTGAATAAATATAACTCAGAAATAATATACATAATAAATAGGTATTTAATCATTTATTATTAAGGAAGATTACAAAGGCTATAGTTATCAACCATTAAGCCTACAGTGATGCTGTTTCTAGAAGAGGATTTAACACTACTTGACTTTTGAATTTTTGCATTGTTTTTAAATTTTGAAATAATTAAAACCAACTGGGGACTTATTTTAAAAAGTCATTGAATTTAATTCTGTAAATAATTATATAACTTACAAAAGAAAAATAACCAGATAATATACTTTCATTATCTACTCTAATTCATTAACCTAAAATGTTTTGCAAGATATTTACAGTAGTTGGAAGATATATTTTTTATTGATTAACTCTAAAAGATATGTTTTAAATGTCTTTTCTCAGCAAATATTTGTTTTAATGATTAATCTAATTTTCATTGTAATACATTTCCTATTAAACATCTTATTCCTTAAATGAGCTGGAATTTCAGACAAGAACAGTAAGGTCCAGAATGAGAAATTGGGAAATAGACAAGCAACCACAATAAGTGATTTTAAAAGAGTACATATTTTAAAGGTGAAGAAATAATACAGAGTAATCATGGGTTGGAATTTTATGTGTACAAACTATGACAAATTTTGATGGAGTTCTAAGCCATAGTATATAAAAGTTTCTCCACAATTTGCAAAATATAATATTAAAAAACACTGAAAATACATTTACACATGTAATGTACCTGACACCAAAAATGGATGTAACCATTGGACTTGACTTTCTTACAGTGTTACTGATAAGTATCATTATTATTGCTATCAGCACACATCAGAAACTGAAGGTTTAAGCATTGCACTTGTTTTTCTTTAACTTTTCTTAAAAAAATTTTGCTGGTTCTGACAGTTCTGTTTTCTGAGGGCTTTGTTTGCAAGGGGACCCCTTCCATCAAGAACTCTCTCTTTATAGAAGTAAGAATTAATAATAGAAAAGAAAAAAAAAAACCTGAAAACTCTGGCAAAATATAAAACATGCTTCTTAAAGGAGAAATGTGTAACTCCAAGCTCTAGTGAGACAGAGCAAATTTGCTATGTAAAGATGCCTCTATTTGACTAAAGGGAAAGTTATCGCTGAGAGGCTGGCATAAAGCGTGAAAATATAAATGCTGCTTCCAAAGTGAATCTCAGACTTCAGTAGCCAAAAATAAACTGGTTCTTGGCTGAAAGACATAAGTGCAATTGTGAAATTGATATCCCTCCTTGGCCGAGTCCCAGACAATATGTTGCCTTTCGGGGGCTGATCAACGTGATTGATGCGATCTGTGAAAGCCAGGGGGGCGCTCCCCTTTAATCAAACCCACCGTCCTCGACAGAGAGGCAGCTGTGGACTAACAAGTTCTTCAGGCTTTCTCCCTCCAGGTCTCCTTAGAAATCTGACAGCCCAGAAGGAGAAAAAGGTGGCAAAACAGCCGCAAACCAGACTCCACCCTGGAAAAGAAAAGGAGAGAAAAGAATGAAAAGATCAGCTATTGATTGAGACATAAGATGGCAGCAATTGAACAGTATATTGCCTTTCAAAGACAAATTCAGACTTCACTTTTAATGCCAAAAAAAAACTAACAAAAAAAAGCAACCAAAGTTTTTTTTTTTCCTCCTAAAAAGACAAATTTTTCTGCTTCTATCTAGTAGTGATAATCAGGGTTATAGGGTCAACACTCCTGTTTTTTCATATCCCTCTTCAGTTTTTATGTTTGCATCACAGATTTTAGAGTTTTAATATTCTATCCCCCACAAAAGACATGCAAAAATAAAGTCATGGAGATAAAAATCACCTAAAATTTTTCAGGGAGTAGCATTAAGTTTACAGACATGCTGTGGTTATCAGTGTGGTGAGTTTTAAACACCAGGTCCCTAGTCTTATAATCACTGAACTTACCACTTGTTCAGACACTTCTCTGCTGCTACAAATGAAGGCATAAGAATATCAAATTGGAGCTTTTGCATTTCCTATGGTAAATGTTTCTAAACCTACAGCAAATTGCCCCTGTTCGTTTCTTCTATAGCTATCGTATGACTCAAATTGATTCTAGCTTAAAAGATCAACACCAGGGTATGATCTATTTTTTCAGGGTTTTCTTTAATGTTGAAAGGCTTCCAAGTTGTTTAACCTTACCACACTCCCCTGCATTGTTGTGCTATTCTCACATAATATTCTGGTGCCAGATTGTCAGCTAATTATGTCACAAGCAATCAACTAACAAAGCACAGCCATTCTTGCCTGGAGAATGAACCTTGTTTCAGAGCTACTCCACGGAAAAAATAGGTTCTTTCATTAAAGAAATCTGGAGCAAGAGTTTTATTTAACTCTACATTCCATTTCAACACTGCTATTTCCTTGATGCTGTGGGGATGTTGATTGCTGGTTATTTCTTAAGCAGCTGCATGGGGGAACACCCTGGAGCTCCATGAAGCCCCTGGTTCACCATGAAGAGTAAATGGGAAGATGCACAACTATTTGGTAAAACTATTATGTCAATTTTAAAAATGAAAACCAACAAGTCATCTTCCTCCAAAAGATATTTTATGGCTTAATCTCTTTGAACAATTACCTCAGGTAAAGACTCGGTATGGAGCAAAAATACAGCAAATTGTCAATGATGTGTTTTAATGGAGATGAGATTTAGCACAGACATGCAAACTAAGGGAATACCCAGAAATCACTGATAGTAGAAAGGTGAATTTTTGATAGAAGTGTGGAGTTGTCTGGATACGTTTCTAAAAGTAGGTGAAATTATGTGCCTAACAGAGAGCCTGGCATGGTGTTGGCCTCAATAAAGACTGGTTCCCACGGCCAGGCGCAGTGGCTCACGCCTGTAATCCCAGCACTTTGGGAGGCCGAGGTGGGTGGATCACCTGAGTTCAGGAGTTCGAGACCAGCCTGGCCAAGATGGTGAAACCCTGTCTCTACTAAAAATATAAAAATTAGCTGGGTGTGGTGGTGCACGCCTGTAATCCCAGCTACTTGGGAGGCTAAGACAGGAGAATCACTTGAACCCAGGAGGCAGAGGTTGCAGTGAGCCAAAATCCTGCCACTGCACTCCAGCCTGGGCAACAGAGTGAGACTCCATCAAAAAAAAAAAAAAAAAAGAAAAAGAAAAAAAAGACTAGTTCCCGTTTTTATGTAGGCAAACTCTAGAATTAGTTCTCAATTTTTGAGTACATGGCCGCTTGGAGGTAGAGAGACCTAGTCAAGTGATATGACAATAAAGAGCCTGCATGGATAAAACATTTACTAAGAACAAATGATTTATGTTAGTACCCATCTTTCCCTTCATCTATTAAGGCTTTAATTGTATTCATTATCTATTTAATAAAATAATCATTTAATGATGAATATATTTTAAAATCTTACTGGGGAGGGAAAACTAACACACAAGAAGAAACTGAATAAAACATTACAATACACAATTAAGTGATATACTTTATACCATGAATAATAAAATACAACAGGAATTCAAAAAATAGGAAAATTTGCTCATGGCTTCTTCTTTAGGTTCTTAGGTTGTTCCTCAGAGTTGCAAAGCCAAGAAGAGCTTTCAGGTTCTTGGTTATTAGCAAACGAGAGAATAATCTCTTGGAATGCTGACCCAGTCCAATACTTTGCTATGATAATAAAAATGTGAAACTTGAAATCCTGATAAGTTAGGATTAGAATCAAAATTAAAGTTTCAGGTACCATGACCACTAAGATCCCAGGGACTGAAAGTATATCTCCTGTACCTCCAACTATTAATACTTGTTATGGGCCACTACTTACTATTCTCATAAATTTCTTTAATTATATTGATATGAGTAGAAAAAAATTTTAAGGTGAGCCCCTAAAAAGTACCAAACTGCTAAGAATATTAACGAGATCTTCATTGAAAATAATGACTAAGAGAAAAAAAATGTTTGGAATGTACATAATACATTTATTTTTAGTAAGACATGCTGCATTTTCATCTAGTGTAACAGAAAACACCTTCATCCAAAGGTATTTTTCATTTTATAACTGATGATTCTGGGAAAATAAAATCTTAGCTTGAGAAATGAGTAGATATGCAGGAATACTGCAGAAAAGGATGCAATTTTCACAGTGTTTCACAAGCTGAATCTAATTCAACTCTGCAGCATCTTTTATAAGACCATGATCTTGAAAGCACAAATAGGAGGAAAAGCCAAAGAAATAATTCAGTAAACCTCTCATTATATTGATAATAATCAAAACTTAGTGTCAAGGCCTTTATGTATGGATACACTAAAATGATAAGTAATTCTTAGGAGGGTCACAGACACATAAAAGGTGTTCAAATTAGGCATAAGGCAAAATTTAAGAAGTTTGAGTTTCCCAGCTTGGTGAAGTGATTTGTGATTAATATTCTGGGATATACAAAGTTATAAGAGATTAAAAATGTGATTTATATATTTCCAGTTTCCACCACCAAGAGAGAGAAATGAGTGGGAAAGTTTAAAATGCATGAAAGGGATTGAGGTTAGAAATTCTGAAGATGGCCTGGACAGGGAAGATTATATTGAAATTTGTAACTTGAAAAAGTCTGAAACTGTTTTCCCTGGAGATCTTTGAAAATAGAAGAGAGATGATGTATTTCGGCCCAGAATGATTTTAATGCCATCCTGTCTAGAGTCAAAAGAAGAGGTGACTAAAAATGTCCTATCCTGGCTTTGAAAACAAGATTATTATGAAGTCGGCCTACATTCTTCAAGTAAAATAGTATCAACAGGAAAAAACAATTTGATTTTTGTTGCTAGAAAAGTAGATTAGGTTTAACTTTTCTAAGTTGCACACTCTATGGTAAATTTGCCTCTAAGGCCTTCCCCTGCCCATCCCCTCCCCCCCTCCAAAAAATTAAAGAAGTCAATATATTCACAAGTGCCATATGCAGACCTTCATGTACTTATTGGAACTGTAATTGGGGAGCCTTACTTAGGTGGGTTTTTATCTTCATGGGGATCTTGAGGTTTGCTGTTTAGAAGGAAACAGGAATTCTAAGACATGAAAGTAATGTGATTATTCCTATTTTAGGATGAGTTTTGGGACTTTTAAGGTATTATAGATTTTTGTTCTTGTATTTATTCTTTTTTGATAACAGGAGTGAAGCAAAGCATATGTAAAGTAGTAGTTCATAATCATACCCAATTGGAGGCTGGGAATCTTTAAGTAAAAAATTTTCAAAGTTATATAACCTGTATAAGGCAGCAATTGTATTTTAGTGCCTCTTTGAGAAGCACATAGAAAACAATGTATGATTCCACATGGACAATACATACTCTTCTAAATGAATTTTTAGAAAGCATTATTAGTCACTATCTTTACATACACATGGAAAACAGGTGTTTTTGTCTTCACCCAATAGGCAATGCCTGGTGCACATGGACTGACAGAAACTCTTCAGGGGTCCTCAAGGACCCCTTGCCCTTGGGTTAGGAGCCTCTCTTCTAAAGAAAGTGACACTCATTCTTTTTGGCATTTTCTTTCTTAGCATGCAACATTATCATCAATGGAGAAGAAAATCTGTTTTTAGGGTGAACTCAAATTTGAAATAAATGACTCAACAGTGATTGGAGAT
This sequence comes from Mandrillus leucophaeus, assembly GCF_000951045.1. Taxonomy (NCBI): domain Eukaryota; kingdom Metazoa; phylum Chordata; class Mammalia; order Primates; family Cercopithecidae; genus Mandrillus; species Mandrillus leucophaeus. Next base: position 1,594,786 of record NW_012103243.1, read on the forward strand.
GACTTGGAGCATAGAGGAAAGTAATATGCTATTTACAGTGACAAATTTCACAGTTGTTTAACTTCAACCCATTTTAACCATTTGGGGAAAATTTATTTATTTAGCCACTAAAGTTAAAGATTAAGAAAATCAGCCTCTGGAATCACCTAATTAATGATTTTTCAAGGTGTCTTTTTCAAAACAGCACCTTATTTATTGCCTACATTCTAGATCAACATTTAAAAGGTCTTCTTTCAGCCTCTGTCAAGCAGGCCTATTAGGAAGTGAGTAAATTTAATAAACACACAACTGCACTAAGTATGCTCACCTAATTTGCATGTCTGTGCGGGTACAAGTGCAGTCAGTGTGGGCAAACAGCTGTCTGCTCTTCGTTTGTGTGGGTATGTAAATGAGGCCCTCAGAAAATGTGTCTCTATCAAATACAGCAAACCTAGGATTGGAAGGGAGCTTCAGAAGCCATCCGGGACATCCTCAGGCACACTACATTTAAATCATCCTGAAGGGAGCTGTTGGTCTGCTTGTTAAGATCATTATAAGAATATGCCTCTAAAGAGAGTTAGGAAGGAATAATACATACAGAAGAAACAAAAAAAAAAAGTATATGGTATATTTAAAAATTTTTTTGGCCAGGCAAGGTGGCTCACGTCTGTAATCCCAGCACTTTGGGAGGCTGAGGTGGGCGGATCACCTGAGGTCAGGAGTTCAAGACCAGCCTGGCCAACATGGTGAAACCTCGTCTCTACTAAAAATAACAAAAAATTACCAGGTATGGTGGTGGGTGCCTGTAATCCCAGCTACTCGGGAGACTGAGGCAGGAGAATCGCTTGAGCCTGGGAGGCGGAGGTTGCAGTGAGCAGAGATCGCACCACCACTCCAGTCTGGGCAGCAAGAATGAAACTTGGCCCCAAAAAACGAAAAAGAAAAATTAGTTTTATGGGAGGTATAGCCCAATTATTCCATTCTGAAATACTATTTGTTGTAAAAACGGGATTTAAAACATACTTGTAGCAAAATGACATATCAAGTCAATTAGTTGTTTTTGCTTTTAATGTTAATAAGTATTTGTACCATATATCATGTGGAGTATAATGCCAAATAGGACTCCCAATGGGGAAGAGTAAGCAGGGTGGGGGCAGTAGGCGAGGTGGGTCCTCTATATAATTTGTACTAGTGTTACTGGAAAGGGGTCCCAAGCCAGACCCCAAGAGATGGTTCTTGGATCTCATGCAAGAAAGAATTAAGGGTGAGTCCACAGTGCAAAGCAAAAGCAAGTTTATTAAGAAAGTAAAATGGTGAAAGAACAGCTACTCTATAGACAGAGTAGGGCATTCCTGAAAGTAAGAGGAGAAACACATCCACCCTAGGTACAATACTTATTTATGTATAGGATGAAAAAAGATTATGGGGAGATGTGCTCTGCTACAGGGGTTTGTGATAAAGGATTCATTTTTTTAATTACAGTATTTTGCAAGAATCGATATTATTATCTTTAAAGCAAAATTAAGAATGCTTCTGTTCTCAAGGTATCAGGAAATCAGGACATTTCTAAGTCTGGGTCTGTTTAGTAAAAGTTGTCAATCTGTTCCCGGAACCATAAACATCTAGAGGCTAAGAATACCTAACTTCCTGGGAATGCAGTCCTACAAGCCCCAGCCTCATTTTTCCTAGCCCTCACTCAAGATGGAGTCACTCTTGTTCGAACGCCTCACCCTATGTCACTCAGATCTTACCAGTTTTCAAAAACAGATGCCATCCTCTGAAATTCAAATGTATAATTGAGTTCTGTCAACTTTCTGTGTTTCCATAGTTTGTGATTAAAAAAAGAACTTCGTTTTCTTTGTGTAAATAAATAAATAACAACCTGCAGATTTTTGTTGTGTCTTGTTTTCTCAAGATATAGACTTTTGTGTAAGGAAAAAGGAATTCTAGCAATGGATCAGAGTCTGCGGGTAACAGTGGGAAATATTTTCAATTTTATGAGCAGTTTCATAGCATAGCTATACCACAAAAGATAAAAATTTCTAACGTGAATCAGTTCAGTAAACCACATATGTACATATGTTTGTGATGTTTATAGATTAATAGAAATGTCCACAGTCCGTGCATTCATTGGAAATGCATCCTTCGTGATGATGCCATTTAACAGAGTCTCAGTAGAGCCACATTCTGGAAGATTTTGCACTCTGCCATCAGAGGGACCTTCAGCGGGTGCTACAGATACTGTCTGATGCATGTAGCTGAATGTAGCAGATGTTGCCAAATTCCTATTTGTCCTTCACATGAAGTCCATATTGACTGCTTCAAAAACTCTTTGTATGAGCTATTATTTTCAAATTGTTTCCCAACTTATACTGCAATTGAAAATTGGACAGCTTTTCAATTGCTCTCGCATTCCAATTGATTACCAATACAGTTTTTCAGAATTAAGAATATCGGTCTATTCTTTTCCCTGGCATCATGTTGACTCTGTGCGGTTTTCATTTAAATATTGCAATACAGTTTGTGCCTGACTCTGTGTTAAGATAACGTGCAAGGCGATCAATTAGATTTATTATCTCTTCTCTTGACTCTGAGGTATGTATCACTGTGGGGGGGAAAAAAAAAACCCTAGACATAATGTTGCCTTCACTTCAAGGTCTCCTAGGATTAGTATCCAAACTTAGTTTCTGCTGCATCAGACAGGTCTCAGGGTTTGCGACGTATGCTTTAGGTCGAGGCAATTGTAATGATCAAATGACTAATATGTTTTCTGAATAAATGCATTCTAACACTGTTAGGTTATCAGATCAAATCAATACATATTTATTGAGTGATTACTATGTATAAGGCACTATGCTAGGCCCTGGAGGATGGGAAGGGGAGTGAATTTTGAACTGCATCTTAAATTCTCAGAAATATCTCACAAAATACTCAAAAGTGAAATTAATAGGAATGAGAGAGAGAATCATTTAATTTGTATAAGGCATTTCTGAGTGCTTTAAAAATCATTCAGTAATGTCCTCAGTGGTCCTGTGATCTTTAATAGTAGTCACTATTTTCCAATGGGACAATTGAAGAAGGGAGAGATTAAATCTTTTTCTCAAGGTCACACAGCAATACAGATGCAAAGCTGAGGCTGTTACTGTAAGCTGCTGTCTCCTGGCTTTGTGTTCAAACTGCTCTGGAAGAACAGTTGTTGGGAGGCTGGGAGGAGGTCTGTGCTTAGGCTTGGCTGTGCTTTGTTAACTGGTGTTAATGACATAATTAATTGACACAAAACTGCTGGAATTTAAATTAGCATAATATGACTGGTGTTCCTCTATCAATACAGGTTTCTCCCTGTGTGAATAAGTCTAACTAAGCCCTTTGCTTTCACATGACTAAAGGAAACAAGAGTTTATTCTTCTTTCTATGAGCATACACCTCTACAGTTTATTGTGAACAATTTCAAACAAACATAGTAAACAAATTTTGCATCGAACACCTATAGACCCACCACCTTGATATTGTCATTTATATTTACTATACTTGCTTTGTCACATATCTACCCATTCTATTTATCCATCAATCCACCCTAATTTTTGAAATATTTTAAAACAAATTGCAAGTATATCCCTTTGGGAATTATTTTCACTACAGGGCAAAGAGGCTTATAATAGTGACACGATGGTTTGGGAAGAAATCATTACAACTGATGTTCAGACAGAATTGTTCAAGATTGTCCTAAGTATTGACTAGCCTTATATTTGTGTAGTGCTGCATTCATTACTTTATTCAATCCCAGCAATTAACCCCATAGAATGGAAAGGCAGATAGCAATAACTCCATCTTACAAATTAGAAAACTGAGGCTTGGACCTCCCAAGATCATCATCCAGCAGGTGGCATATCCAAGAACAAATTACCTATTTTTTCAGCTCCCACCCCAGTGTTCCTTTCACTAGACTATGCCACCTACCCTCTTTTGTTAAGACCACAAGATAAGTTTAGTAATTAGTTCTTAAAAATATTGTGAACCCCGAATATCTGAGACAGGTCTCCATTAATTCAGAATGTTTATTTTGTCAGACTTGAGGATTCACGTCTGTGACACAGCCTCAGGAGGTCCTGACGACACGTGCCCAAGGTGGTCGGGGAACAGCTTGGTTTTATATATTTTAGGGAGACATGAGACATCAATCAATATATGTAAGATGTACATTGATTCTATCCAGAAAGGTGGGACAACTAAAATAGGGAGGGGAATTCCAGGTCACAGGTAGATGAGAGGCAAACAGTTCTGCATTCTTTTGAGTTTCTGATAAGCCTTTCCAAAGGAGGCAATCCTATGCATTTATCTCAGTGAACAGAGGGATGACTTTGAATAGAATGAGAGGCAGGTTTGCCCTAAGCGGTTCCGAGCTTGAATTTTCCATTTAGCTCAGTTATTTTGGGGCCCCATAATTTATTTTTAGTTTTTTCACATTTCCCCCCTTTACTTTTAAAAATCTTTTGGAGAAAGCATTTTAGAAGAAAATGAGTCTCTGGCCTCAGGTTTTGTCTGATCTCTCACGGATAAGACAGTTATTCTTAGACAGGTAGGTCCCAAGTTATTAGGAAAGCTCATTTTTAGCAGGTTATGATGTCTCATGTCTTATGAAGAGAAAATGGAGGAGGGGAGAAAAGCAACAACCAAAAGAACACTCCTGGAATATTGATATAGGCCACATTATTCTACAGTCCATATATCAGTAGGCAGGTATGAAAGAGGCTTAGGTATGTAAATAGGTTGCTGTTATATTTTCTGAAATTTAAGTTGTCTGGCTTCAGTTTGCAGGGCTTTAGGAAAGCACAGCTTAGTTTTCAGTTATTTCAAATTAGAAAAACTGGGGGACAAAAGGAAAAGAGAGAAGAAGAAACCGAAAACATTATTTGGGAGATTTACAGCCAGGAAAAATTATAATTCAGTCCAAACTGTAGAAAATAATAAAAATTGAAAAACATTAGGCAAGACTAGAATCTGACAACCCATGTACTATAGTTTTAGAAACATAGTGTTTCTCTATCCAGTTTCCCATTTTTACTAAAGACAAATCGTAGTAGGAGTGGTTTGCTTTATTAGACTTGGCCAGATAAGTTTTTAAAAGTGCAACAAGAGTAATTATTTTTCACATAAACTTTTTAAATTGGCTTTGATGAAACTTTGTTCAAAAGAAGGAATCTCAGATAAGACTTTTTTTTTTTTTTTTTTTTGAGACGGAGTCTCGCTTTGTCGCCCAAGCTGGAGTGCAGTGGCATGATCTTGGCTCACTGCAAGCTCCACCTCCCAGGTTCACACCATTCTCCTGCCTCAGCCTCCCAAGTAGCTGGGACTACAGGTGCCCACCACTGCACCCAGCTAGTTTTTTGTATTTTTAGTAGAGATGGGGTTTCACCATGTTAGCCAGGATGGTCTCAATCTCCTGAACTCATGATCCTCCTGCATCAACCTCCCAAAGTGCTGGGATTACATGTGTGAGCCACCATGCATGGCCCAGATAAGACTTTTTTAAAGCTGAGTCCAGCTATGGAATTGTACCATCAAATACCTACAAGTTGGAATTCCTCTCTTCTTGAGGTTCCAAGATAACTTGGGGATCCTAGGTCTGTCAGAAAGTGGCATTCTTTACTTACCACAGGTCAGGAGCCCTGTGCAGGGACTGTGTAGATGAGGTGTGGGCCAGTTTTCTCAAGGAGCTTTTATTGGCTCTGTATGTCAAGTTTGATTCCTTAAAGGAAAGCACACCATTCCAGTCAAAACCTCGGTAAATAACCGGTTTCTCCAATTGTTTCCCGTTACAAATGAAAACAGACTCTTATTGCACTTATGCAAATAACTATAGTGCCAGAAGTTAAGAATACTCACAAATAATTTCCAAATTCTGGAGAAAACAGGTAGAGAGAAACGAATATGCTCCAAGTTTCTGTTAAAAGCTGTCAATAGCTCAAAAGAATAGTTTCCTTGACTCTGAAAAACAAAACAAAAATCAGCAACATTTTAAGCAAAAAGTCAAGATTATTTCAGTCTTCTATTCAGTCCATGCAGTTAATTCCTATACCGCTTGATATTCATGAACATTTCAGCTCTCCATGAGTTCTGAAAGTTTTTTCTCTATTCTGATGTCACAATCTCCAAAGTTATCAGAAATTTGCATTCAAGAATACCTCTTAGAGTTATATACCTGATTATAAAACCACCTTCTAAAGAAGACCAAAACAAAACAATTGTCTGTGGATGACGAAGAGTTTCAGGGCAGTCATAGTCAAAGACACAGTTGACAAGGAAATTTGTTACCTCTGTGACACACAAAAATTTAACATAACGATTATAATTATTACTGATAACATACACTAAATCATATCAGAATTATAGGAGTTTCCTATAATTTTGGAACACATACCAATAACATATTTATACAAATACAACCCAAAGAAAGTCAAACAGCATTTCATATTTGACAATGCTTCCTGGTATAATTTTTATACTGAAGAAGCCAAATATGTCATTTTTGGACTTTAGGGAACCTAACATCTTAAAGAATTAATTAGATCATAAAAAGACGTAATTTATGATTTGATTTTTGAAAGTTTGTCAAATATCAAAGGCTTAAAACACTTGATATTGAAGCAGGATATTAACCTGACCCCTTCGCAGGATTCGTACCAGGGGTGCCTCATTTACTCATCCTGCTGCTCTCAGCTTCTTGCAGAAGGGAGCGTGCAAGCAAACAAAGCAGGAACTGGAGTGCATGAGTGCTGGAACCAGCCAGCTGCTTCGGTGCTGGCAGGATCAAACTCTACTCACTTGGACCTGTTGCATTCCACCCCTGGTGGGAGGGACCACACAGGTGAGTGAGTGCAGGAGCTGGGGCAAGGACTTTTGGGGTACTGGCAGGAATGAATTCATGCAGGCTCTGCGGCAGTGACCAGGCAGGGTGCCTGTGACTCCTGAAGCCACAGAGGAGCTGTTACAGTGTTCTTTTAGCTATGCTGTCGGTGGATGGCTTAAGTGTTAACAGCTCAGTGGGACCTCTGCCTTTTTGCATGTGGTGGCTGCCCTCTGACAGCGAAGGCAAAGGACCAGTGTGACAGCCTTGTGTACCCACACTCGTGGCTCCTGAACTCTTGTCCAGTGTACAGGAAAAATGAGGTTGCATAAATGAATTGAAGGATGGTAAATGCAGGGAATTTTATTGCCAGTGAAAGTGGCTTTCAGCAGGAAGGGAAACTGAAAAGGGGATGGGACAGGTAGGTAATCTTCCCCTAAATTCTGGCCGTCTATGGCCAGATTCCTCCCCAAAGTCATGCTATCAAGCTGTCCCTCTGAAGTCAAGCTGTTTCTCTCCAAAATTCAGCTGTAGTCCCTGAGTCCAACTGCTTCTTCTCTATGCTGGCTGAGTATGAGGCCTTTATATGTATAAGATGGGGTGGAGTGAGCCATGGATAGTTTAGAAAAAGGCAACATTTGAGAGGAAAACAGGGATTGAAGTTCTCACATTGGGCCATGGGCTTCAGGATTTTCTGGTTGAAGGTGGATTTTGTTGGGAACCTGCCCTTTCCTGCCTAGAATTTCTCTGTTCCCTGTCCCTATCAATATCACAAAATAAGAACACAAGTCATTGTCAAATAAGTCATTTATTTAATCAAAGTGATAACTCAAGGATTTCAAAAAAACATGAAAACCTTCATTCTTTGAGAGAGGAGACTTAATTTTCCAAACAACAAGCCCTAATAAAAACAGTGTGAAGCCAATTAAATTTGTTTTTGAACATTTTATAAACAATCTATTAAATTTTAAACCCTGCTATTACCTTTATAATCTTTATTAAGGAGCCTGTTAATGGTTCAAGAAAACCTTGTTAATCTGACATACAGGCCCAGATGCTGGTTTTGCATTTGTGTGCCTTTGATATTAATGGTTAATGTATAGAGAAACTAAACTTATTTTGTCTCTCAAAATTGGCCCTTACAGTCTTACACTTCCACCTCTTTTGCTATAGTCCCTGGGCCTTGAGGAGTTGAACTGCTTTAATTTCTGGCCCTATGTCTCAGGTAAGCTCTTTCTTTGATTGACATTTTCTACCAGGCCTAAATATGAGGCTTTAATTGCTGTCAGCATTTAAGATTTAGCAAGATGTGGTGTCCTTTTCAGACCCAGGGGTCAAAGCCCTGTAACTCAATGTCACAAGGACTTCAAAAGCACATACTAAAAAGACACATGGATGTAGTAACTTTAATTTAAAAAGAAACTTCTTAAATTTAGTTTTTTCTAAGCAAACCAAAACTTAATAATAATGGTACAGGAATTATTTTGATAAAACAAAAAATCTGTTAGGCCAGTTACCAAATGGCAAAAGAAAAGACCTTCTGCAGGGCACAGAATATTACATGGAAGAAAATATTTCCTTTAGACCTTTAAAAAAATATTGTTAGCATCAGGCCACAACAAACAGAATCCAAGGAAAAAATCTTATATGAACTGAAAATGAGTTGAAGGAGAATGTTACTAATTCGTGCCCTGTAAAAGGGGAGAAAAACTGAAAATGGTGAGATGCAATAGAAGTTAATCTTTGGGTTAAAAAAACTAAAATTTATTCTACTTTATTAAGAGTAAATCAACCCCTTAAGAAAATTGTATTGTTCTAACCAATTCTTTTGTGTGTGTGTGTGTGTGTGTTTTTATATCAAACCCAATCTCTAGAAAGGCCATTATAATTTCCCTTTAACTACAGACAACTTGATCATATAAAAGTTTTTGGTTTTTTCTTTTCATAAAGCTCCTTGGTGTGACTTACACAGACCATT
>NW_012103243.1:1603995-1609783 GCF_000951045.1 Mandrillus leucophaeus
GGCCAAACTACACTAGGTTGGTTCAAATGTAATTGCGATTTTAGCCATGAATTTTAAATAATTAGAAATAGGCTCAAACACATCTTTATTTATCAAAATAAGAACCATTATAGTCAACACCTTTTTGCCAATGAGAAATAAGTTTGTTTATTACTGTAGCATAAAAATCTGTGCTTTGGGATTCAAGAAACTCTTGAAAAGCACTTCCTGCATCCTGCTCATTGTGGAAATGTTTTTCCCTGAAAAAAGTTGTTGAGATGCTTGAAGAAGTGGTAGTTGGTTGGTGAGAGGTCAGATGAATATGGCAGATGAGACAAAACTTCATAGCCCAATTCGTTCAACTTTTCGTGTGCAACATGCAGTCAGGCACTGTTATGGAGAAGAATTGGGCCCTTTCTGTTGACCATTGCTGGTTTCAGGCATTACAGTTGTCAGTGAGTGCATCATATCGATTTGCTGAGCATACTTTTCAGATTTAATGGTTTTGTCAGGATTTGGAAAGCTGTAGTGGATCAGACCAGCAGCAGACCACCAAACAGTGACCACGACCTTTTTGGTGCAAGTTTGTCTTTGGAAAGTGCTTTGGAGCTTCTTCTCCATCCAATCACTGAGCTGGTTGTTGCCTTTTGCTGTATAAAATTCATTTTTCATCACACATCACAATCCAATTGAAAAATGGTTTGTTGTTGTTACATAGAATAAGAGAAGATGACACTTCAAAACGACGATTTTTTTATTTGTTCTCAGCTTATGAGGCACATGCTTATCAAGCTTTATCATCTTTCCAATTTGCGTCAAATGCCGAATGATCATAGAATGGTTGATGTTGAGTTCTTTGGCCACTTCTTGTGTAGTTGTAAGAGGATCAACTTTGATGATTGCTCTCAATTGGTTGTTGTCAACTTCCAGTGGCTGGCCACTATGGTCCTTGTCTTCAAGGCTCTCGTCTTCTCTGCAAAACTTCTTAAACCACCACTGCACTGTACATTTGTTAGTAGTTCCTGGGCCAAATGTGTTGTTGATGTTGTGAATTATCTCCATCGGTTTATGACCCATTTTGAACTTGAATAAGAAAATTTCTCAAATTTGCTTTTTGTCTAGCTTCATTTCCATAATCTAAAATTAACATAAAATAAACAGCAAGTAATAAGTCATTAGCAAATAAATATATAGAGAGAGAGAAATGCACATTAAAATGATGTATAACACAACCACATTTATTTAAGAAGGTATTCCAGTATCAGACAGCAAGCTTCAACAATGCAATAAGCACAATTACTTTTGCACCAACATAATAACTTAGGGAGGAACTTAGTTTATAGTCTAGCTGTGAAACAAAGAAAATAACAGTCCTTTCCCAAAACAAACGTCTTTTGTACAAGTGCACTAGACTGCCTAAAGTCACAAGATTAGAAGTCATGGCAATTTTAGTAAATAATTCAAGATGTAGCTATTTTCATTAAACCAGTATCAATGTCTTACTTATTAGACAAGCAAATATCATTCTGTTTTTGGCTGGGTTTACAGTTTTGAGACTCCTATGCCACATTTTGACACTTTACGGTATTTGGCAGGGATAAGTATAAAATTGCGTGATCAATAAATGCAAACAAAAATGTATGCTGTCAATTCTTAAGACATTTATAATATTACTTTAGCAATAATTTAAAGCTAGCTTATTTATTAAAGATTTTACTTAAGTCATGTAAACTTGAAAAAGCATTTGACTAGTCTTTCCTTTGTTCTGATAAAGTATTTGATTTAAGTGCTTTTAGTTTTCTTTAAGCTAATTAATTAGGTCTCCTTTATATATTTTCAGTAGAGAAACATTGTGTACACAACACATAAATACATAGACATATTAGACATACTGTTAGAAATACATCTTATAGATTCGTGAGGCCTCCTTTTTTTTCCCCATCTTAGACTTGCCATCTCTTGATAACCTGTTTCATTACCCTGGCAGTTGTCAGCTAAATACTCCTTAATCTGCATATTAAATGAAACAACTCTTAGGTGAATCTCAAGGTACAGACAGAAAAAATCTGGTGGTGCTAGAATTGCAAGGTACAGAGAGAAAATTTCCAGTGGTACCAGAGGGAAATTAAAGATGGATGGCAAATCAAACATAAAATTATAGAAATCTATCATAGGATTTTATAAGGAAACCAGTTTTATAGATAGGGACTACCTATCTTTTAACTTGATGTCTGAGCTCTGGGCAGAGGCCACACTGAATCCTGGGTCTCCAGAAAGGGAGAATTATTATAAGGCTAGACCATGTAATACTTTTACAGTGCACATAAAAAAATTTTTTTAAAACGAGACATTTTTAAGTGTCTAAACTACACTCTTCCTTAAGAACCCAAGAGCCTGTATTTTACTCAAAAAATCAGGTAACAAAATACAAAAGCAAACAGCTTAAGAGCTGAGACAAACTTGCCTGTTTACACTCTTGGGGTTCCATAAGGAAAAACAGAGGTTTCTCCCCAAAAGGAAATCTGGTGCCTTCTCCATTTTCATTAAGAAATTGCAGGCTATTATAAACTACTCTAGGTGCCCCATGCCGCAGAGGGTGCAAGAGAAAGAGACAGCAGGAGTAAATGAAGAAAACAGAATTCAGTCAACTGAGAAGAAAAAACTTTTGCTCAAAAAAGACAAAGTCCTAGGAGATAAAAAAACAAAAGCATGAAGGCCTTTTAAATACAAACATACATGCACACATACACACACAGATCTTGGATGTTAGCTTTTAATTAAGCTGACTTAACCATTGAGGTCCTTAAAGAAAATCTTTTTAAATCTTATTACCATATTTCAGCTAGGACAAATTACTGCCATTTCAAAAGTACCAAATATCAAACCAGAAAGGGCTTGATTCAGAAACCATACCCAGGCTGTCATGTAAAAAGAAAAGAAGGCAGAACTTTAGCCATGGAATTGCAGCATGGGGTGACAGTTATTGCTCTTTTGGTTTGGCCTGGTAGCAAAAAGGTGGCCTTGTTATGTAAATAAATCCCCTTAGGATTTATTAGGAAGTCAAAATAAAAATCTTTCCTTTTATTCTTCCTTTTGCTGGCCATTTTTCTCTATCCTCCTTACCATGTTTTTCTTTTTTTGTGGGAATTTAGCCACTTCAGAGACCTTACTCCCAATAATTTGGAAATTTCCTTCAGATCTAATCAAGTCAAACAGAGTTGGTGAAACCCAATGGGAAAAAGAATGAAACAACAACAGAAACAGAAACAAACAACAACAAAAGTTAGTGAAAATAAACAATCACACCACTTACATGATTACTAAGAACTCTAATGGTGTTGGGAAAAGCTGAGTGTTGGAAGAAGCTGAGGCAGGGCTTGCATGTCTGACATAATGTAAAAGAGTCTTGGAACATGTCCGGGGCCCAGGGTCTAAAACCCCTTGTGGCCTTTGGAACACCAAGCTCTGTGCTAAAGGGTGGAAGACTACCCTGATGTACCATAATCTAAACCCAGGGCATAAAATCTTGTGGCTTGGATAGAATCCAGGGCTCATGGCTCTGGAATGTGTCTAGACTTGCTGGCTCCTTGCTCCTTGCTCTCCCAGGATCAATTGTATCTTGAGTTAAAAGAACCTGCTGTTCTTATCTCAAGTAACAGAGCAAAATGCTAAACCATCACAGCTGTAAATCATGTGCTTAATGCCACATGCCCTTTTGATCTCCATATTCTCACCACCTGTTTCTTTGTTGCCTTACCAATAAGTAGTTTGGGCTCCCAGAGCTCAGGGCCTTCACAGCCTCCACAATCGTGATGGCCCCCTGGTCCCACCTTTCTCTCTCAAACTGTCTTTTTCTCAATTATTTGACTCCACCAGACTCCACCTTCATCACCACCCACAACCTGGCATCGCCCCCACGACCTGGTGTTGGGTCTGATCAACCCAACATTCCTGGTACCCAACATGGGGTAACAAAGATGGCAGTGAAGAAACACTAGAGCATGTGAAGGCGGAGAACACATCGTCAAAGGACACCCAAGGACATCTACAAGAAGCTCGGTGGGAAAGCTGAGCACTTAGAAGAACCAGGGTAACAATGTGACAAAGTGAAAGCAGATATTCTGCTTATTTAGATTTCTGAAGGCATTTATTATGAAGAGGGGGAGTGAAAGTTAGTACTCATAATTTGTTGTCCCTCACTTTTTAGTGCCGTGAAGCAGTTTTGCCCATGGTTCCCAGAACAAGGGACTGTGGAGTTGGATGAATGGGAGAGAATTGGCAGAGATTTTAAAAATACATATAAAGATGGAGCAAAAATTGCAGTCTTGGTTTGGTCAATGTGGGCGCTAATAAAAGCAGCTCTTGAGCCATTTCAAACAGATGATAAGGCAGATTCAGATGAGGAAGAGGAGGACGAGTGTAAAAAACTAACTTCAGATTCTGAATGTGAGGAACAGGAAATGGAGAAAATCAAAGAAAAGAAAGGGAAATGGAAAAAAGTATGTTTTACTAGCCCGTCGGCTCCACCTGTGGAATTAAGTAATGTCCTCTCTCTCCCCTTAATGGGTGAGAAAATGAATTAGCTACGAAACTTACCGCTCCTGTAGTTGCAACATTAAAACCTGGAGCAATTGGTAGTACTAAGACTCAGTGGAATCTGAGGCTTGTTTATTCAGAGAGCACCTCAATAAACCAAGGCATGTCTGGCACAGCCAGTGCCCTAACAAAGGACAACAACTGTCTCCTGCTGTGGCGGGCAGTGCTGCCGTGGACCTTTCCAGAACAGTTCCTTTTTCCCTTCTTCCTGAGGACCTGCCGGAGAGGGTCCCCAAGGGAGTTGGGCGACCCTTGCCCTCAAGAACAGCTGGTCTATTACTTGAAAGATCTAGGTGTCACTGTGCATATGGGAATGATTGGTTCTGATTATACTGGAGAAATTCAATTAGTTATTAGTTCCTCAACTCCGTGGTCTGTTTCCCTAGAAGAAAGAATTGCTCAGTTGTTGACATAAAGCTGGGAAGCAGCACAGTGAAAAGAACAGGAGGCTTTGGTAGTACTAATCCAACAGGAAAAGCTGTATATTGGGTTAATCAATTGTCTGACAAAAGACCTACTTGTACAGTAGACCTGCTGTTGGATGCTTACAGATTGACACACAGGTCTGGTTGGCAGTAGTTCCCAGAAAAGATAAATCACAGGCTGCTTTCCATAAGGCAAGTAAAGTCGTCCTGAAGCTTCAGTTTCATGGTTAACCTGCCTCTGCTAGAGAAAAACAGATTTAATGAGTACACAGGCATGATAGGGGCTGAATGTGTTCATTGTGGTATTTGTGGCTTTTATGATGGGAATATTCAACCTCCACTCCTACAACATTGGTGCAAAACAAAATGAAGCCTTCACAACAGAGTTTTAAGACACTGTTCTGGGCTACATTTGAACTTTCTGAAGTGAAATCAGTGGTCATCAACTATAACCACAAATTCATCGAAAACATTGGTTACGTTCTTTATGGAGTCTATAACGTTACAATGGTCATTGTTTTGCTAAATACATTAATTGCCATGATCAACAATTTATTCCAGGAAATTGAAGATGATGCTGATGTGGAGTGAAAATTTGCAAGGGCCAAACTCTGGTTTTCCTGCTTTGGGGAGGGGAGAATATTTCCTGTTCCCTTCAATCTGGTGCAGGGTCCAAGGTCCCTGTTTTGTCTCTTGCTGAAGCCTAAAGGGTGGATTTTTTAGATCTACCCAGGGTCATAAAAAAGGTTTTCAAGAAAGAAGCAGAGATAAGTAGAGACAAGTAAGTA
>NW_012103243.1:1610193-1619145 GCF_000951045.1 Mandrillus leucophaeus
CCATATTCTCACCACCTGTTTCTTTGTTGCCTTACCAATAAGTAGTTTGGGCTCCCAGAGCTCAGGGCCTTCACAGCCTCCACAATCGTGATGGCCCCCTGGTCCCACCTTTCTCTCTCAAACTGTCTTTTTCTCAATTATTTGACTCCACCAGACTCCACCTTCATCACCACCCACAACCTGGCATCGCCCCCACGACCTGGTGTTGGGTCTGATCAACCCAACATTCCTGGTACCCAACATGGGGTAACAAAGATGGCAGTGAAGAAACACTAGAGCATGTGAAGGCGGAGAACACATCGTCAAAGGACACCCAAGGACATCTACAAGAAGCTCGGTGGGAAAGCTGAGCACTTAGAAGAACCAGGGTAACAATGTGACAAAGTGAAAGCAGATATTCTGCTTATTTAGATTTCTGAAGGCATTTATTATGAAGAGGGGGAGTGAAAGTTAGTACTCATAATTTGTTGTCCCTCACTTTTTAGTGCCGTGAAGCAGTTTTGCCCATGGTTCCCAGAACAAGGGACTGTGGAGTTGGATGAATGGGAGAGAATTGGCAGAGATTTTAAAAATACATATAAAGATGGAGCAAAAATTGCAGTCTTGGTTTGGTCAATGTGGGCGCTAATAAAAGCAGCTCTTGAGCCATTTCAAACAGATGATAAGGCAGATTCAGATGAGGAAGAGGAGGACGAGTGTAAAAAACTAACTTCAGATTCTGAATGTGAGGAACAGGAAATGGAGAAAATCAAAGAAAAGAAAGGGAAATGGAAAAAAGTATGTTTTACTAGCCCGTCGGCTCCACCTGTGGAATTAAGTAATGTCCTCTCTCTCCCCTTAATGGGTGAGAAAATGAATTAGCTACGAAACTTACCGCTCCTGTAGTTGCAACATTAAAACCTGGAGCAATTGGTAGTACTAAGACTCAGTGGAATCTGAGGCTTGTTTATTCAGAGAGCACCTCAATAAACCAAGGCATGTCTGGCACAGCCAGTGCCCTAACAAAGGACAACAACTGTCTCCTGCTGTGGCGGGCAGTGCTGCCGTGGACCTTTCCAGAACAGTTCCTTTTTCCCTTCTTCCTGAGGACCTGCCGGAGAGGGTCCCCAAGGGAGTTGGGCGACCCTTGCCCTCAAGAACAGCTGGTCTATTACTTGAAAGATCTAGGTGTCACTGTGCATATGGGAATGATTGGTTCTGATTATACTGGAGAAATTCAATTAGTTATTAGTTCCTCAACTCCGTGGTCTGTTTCCCTAGAAGAAAGAATTGCTCAGTTGTTGACATAAAGCTGGGAAGCAGCACAGTGAAAAGAACAGGAGGCTTTGGTAGTACTAATCCAACAGGAAAAGCTGTATATTGGGTTAATCAATTGTCTGACAAAAGACCTACTTGTACAGTAGACCTGCTGTTGGATGCTTACAGATTGACACACAGGTCTGGTTGGCAGTAGTTCCCAGAAAAGATAAATCACAGGCTGCTTTCCATAAGGCAAGTAAAGTCGTCCTGAAGCTTCAGTTTCATGGTTAACCTGCCTCTGCTAGAGAAAAACAGATTTAATGAGTACACAGGCATGATAGGGGCTGAATGTGTTCATTGTGGTATTTGTGGCTTTTATGATGGGAATATTCAACCTCCACTCCTACAACATTGGTGCAAAACAAAATGAAGCCTTCACAACAGAGTTTTAAGACACTGTTCTGGGCTACATTTGAACTTTCTGAAGTGAAATCAGTGGTCATCAACTATAACCACAAATTCATCGAAAACATTGGTTACGTTCTTTATGGAGTCTATAACGTTACAATGGTCATTGTTTTGCTAAATACATTAATTGCCATGATCAACAATTTATTCCAGGAAATTGAAGATGATGCTGATGTGGAGTGAAAATTTGCAAGGGCCAAACTCTGGTTTTCCTGCTTTGGGGAGGGGAGAATATTTCCTGTTCCCTTCAATCTGGTGCAGGGTCCAAGGTCCCTGTTTTGTCTCTTGCTGAAGCCTAAAGGGTGGATTTTTTAGATCTACCCAGGGTCATAAAAAAGGTTTTCAAGAAAGAAGCAGAGATAAGTAGAGACAAGTAAGTAGAGCTAGGGAGATAGAGATAAGTAGAGAGATAGAGATAAGTAGAGATAGATGAAGACTAGCAATATAAGGTCAGTGCCCTAGAGAATTACTGATCAGTGCCTTAAAGAGGTACAAAAGTAGAGCCTAGCAAAGACTAGCAGAGATTTGCAGGGACAGACAAGAACATTCTGAATTATGGAAATTAGCTATGACTCAAAGTCCAATCAAAATCTCAGAGGGTAAATATAAAAGGAATAGAGGGGAGGGAAGTAAGGATAAAAATACTCTTTCTTTTCTCTCCAACAGGACCTTTTGGTCCTTTAACTAAACTTAATCAAAGGGCGGATGCATTGGTGTCTGCAGCTTTTGTTGATGCACAGGCATTTCATTCTTTAACTCATCTTAATGCCACAGACCTTAGAAAAACATATGGTCACATACAAAGAGCTTGGAAAAAGGAAAGATAATTATACGGGGAAGAGGATTTGCTTGTGTCTCTCCAGGTGATAATCAGGTGGCTGTGTGGGTGCCCACCAAACATCTGAAGATCTATCATGAGCCACAGCACCTAGTGAACCCACCTGTACAGTGCGAATTGAAGGTTTGAAAAGCCTTGATTTGCTTTCCTTGTGCCTTCTGTTAGAAGGGGCCTATTTCTCATTATCAGTGGCCTCCAGGCTATAGCCACAAAAGTTTTTGCTTCTGTTTCAGTAGATTTATTAACATGGGGGTGAGGGTACGCTTGTGTTTTTGCAGAAGATGAACGAACCATGTGGATGCCCTCAAGATGTGTATGACCATGGAACGGGAGACTGGAGGGACCCATGGATCCCAACCATGGACCGGGTTCCCCCAGTATGAGCCATGAGCCAGTTGAATCTGAATGTGAAGATGGAATGAAGACCGACCAGAGTCACGATGCTTAATGGATCAATGCTTTCTGACACAGCTCCTCTCTACCCTGAATACAAAAGACCCTAATAGCTAGGCTGCAAGCCCTAGGATTAAGGGTCTTCTTGTAAAAGGGAAAGGGGAGATATTGTGGGAAGCGTTCAAACCAGAGTGACTCCAGTTTGAATAAGGGCTAGGAAAAATGAAACTGGATCACCAACCGGCAATTAAGGGCTGCACAGCCTGCAATCGCCTTGCTTAATTAAAAGAGGCCACCTTTTATGCTAGTAATAATGATAGTAATAATGATACCTTCTCTTTTACAAAAAAGAGAAGGGGAGCATGTTGGGAAAAGCTGAGTGTTGCATGTCTGACATAATGCAAAAGAGCCTTGGAACACGTCCGGGGTCCAGGGTCTAAAACCCCTTGTGGCCTTTGGAACACCAAGCTCTGTGCTAAAGGGTGGAAGGCTACCCTGATGTACCATAATCTAAGCCCAGGGCATAAAATCCCTCGTTGCTTGGATAGAATCCAGGGCTCATGGCTCTAGAATGTGTCTAGACTTGCTGGCTCCTTGCTCCTTGCTCTCCCAGGATCGATTGTGTCTTGAGTTAAAAGAACCTGCTCTCCGTTATCTCAAGTAGCAGAGCAGATGCTAAACCATCACAGCTGTAAATCATGTGCTTAATGCAATGCACCCTTTTGACCCCCACATTCTTACCACTTGTTTCTTTGTTGGATTATCAATAAGTAGTGTGGGCTCCCAGAGCTCAGGGACTTTGCAGCCTCCACAATCACGATGGTCCCCTGGTCTCACCTTTCTCTCTCAAACTGTCTTTTTCTCAATCCTTTGACTCCACCAGACTTTGTCGCCCCCGTGACTTGGTGTTGGGTCTGATCACCCCAACATAACGGTAAGGAGAAATTAAGACCAGCTGGTTGTTAATCTTAACTTTAGCCAAGACAAGGCCCAATTCAGTTACTTACCTAGGGATGGGTCTCAGGCTGAAGATTACCCTCTACCATCCTAGAAGAAGGAAAAAACTCAAATATATCTTCTGTGCTGGAAGTGAGCTCAAACTCCATAAAGGAGTTACCTGCCTTCCATCATCATGGAAGCAGGAAAAACTTGCCTTCCTTGTGTTGGAAGCAAGAAAAAAAAAAAAAAAAAAAAAAAGGAGTTGTACAGTAAAACGTTATATCTTGACCAAATTTTGAGATGTCAGGGATTCTCTGGAGGGTGTGCTTCCAGACCTCAACAAATTGTCCTGTTGGTTTGAGCCATAAACATAGTTCAAGCTGGTACCAAGCACCGATAGGAGATTTGTCAAAGGTCAGGAGCACCTCCACTCAGAATCCCTTTGTGGTTACCAAAATGTGAACCTGAATATCTGAGACTGGTCTCAGTTAATTTAAAAAGTTTATTTTGCCAAAGTTGAGGATGCATGCCCATGACACAGCCTCAGGAGGTCCTGATGACATGTGCCCAAGGTGGTTGGAGAACAGCTTGGTTTTACACGTTTTGGGGAGACATAAGACATCAATCAATATATGTAAGATGTACATTGGTTCCTTCCAGAAAGGTGGGACAACTCAAAACAGGGAGGGAGCTTCCAGGTCACAGGTAGATGAGTGACAAATGGTTGCATTCTTTTGAGTTTCTGATTGGCCTTTCCAAAGGAGGCAATCAGGTATGCATTTATCTCAGTGAGCAGAGGGATGACTTTGAATAGAATGGGAGGCAGGTTCATCCTAAGCAATTTCCAGCTTGATTCTTCCCTTTGGCTTAGTGAGTTTAGGGCCCCAAGATTTATTTTCCTTTCACAATATTTAAATAGCTGTATATATGCCATAGTCACTGCATTTGTGTACGTATAATCTTTTTCCATTTGGTCTTTTTTGTTAAACATGCCTCCAAATCTTTACTTAAGGTAGAGCTTTAGGACTGAGAAGATGTTACATCAGCTTCTCTGCTACTGCTACTTTTAAGCAGAGTCCATGGCTATATAAGGCTATATGCCTCTAGGGTTCCAATAACACTTCTTCTACAAGTTCGATTTGTGGCTTTCCTAGGAAAAGTTACATGAAAAATATCCTCATTTATGACCCTGTACATTTATCCTCATTTACCTCCACTTTGCCAATTCTATTTTTGTAAGTTTTGGTTTGTGTAACATATGAATGATACATTGCTTCTCATTAAAAATATGAACAAAACAAACATGTTCAAAGCACTTATTTTGTAATCCTACCCTCCAAAGAAAACTTTCTGTGTTGCAGTTGTATTTGTATTATCTCAGTCTGAGATTATACTACTCTGCACCTAGCTTTTTCACCTAATAATAAACCTATTCCATGATTTGTAAAGGCTTCATAGTCTTCATTCAATGACTATATCATGATTTATTTAATCTCTTAGAACGAATATTTAGTTTGTTTCTGTCTTTTTATTACAATACTATATTAGTTCATTCTCACACTGCTATAAAGAACTGCCCAAGACTGGGTAATTTATTTTAAAAAAAAAGAGGTTTAATTGACTCACAGTTCCACATGGCTGGGAGGCCTCAGGAAACTTACAATCATCGCAGAAGGGGTAGCAGGCACGTCTTACATGGCCACAGGCAAGAGAGAGCATGTATAGAAAGGAAAGGGGGAAGAAGCCCTTATAAAACCATCAGATCTCATGAGAACTTACTATCATGAGAACAGCATGGGGTATATTGCCCCCATGATCGAATCACCTTCCACTGGGTCCCTCCCTTGACACATAGGGATTATGGGGATTACAATTCAAGATGAGATTTGGGTGGAAACACAGTCAAGTCATATCAAATGCCAAGTAGACATTCTTGTGACCCCTCCACCCCCTGCCTTTTTGGCTCCCATTTGCTTTATTTGCAAAAAAAGAGATCTTAAAAGTGTGGGCGAAGGGAGTGAGAAAGGGAGAATAGAGTGACTGAGGGAATGGGGGGCACCATTCACTGGGATGAGGAACACCATGGAGGAGAAGCTTCACAGTTCATTATGTTTCAGAGAGGTTGAGTTTGAGATACCCACTAGGTTAAGTGGAAGTATCTACACACCAAGTGCTAAGGGAAGGTAGGAGTGGAGATATTAATTTGGGAATCCCCAGTCTCTAGACGGTGTTGAAAGTCTTGGGGTAGCATGAGATGAGGTCACCTAGGGGAGAGCATGGGTAGAAAATAGGGTCAAAATCCTTCGGATGCCCCAACATTCAGAGATTTGGCCAATGTGAAGCCTGAAAATGAGCCCAAGAAAGAGAGAACTTGGTGTGAGTTGGAAATCCAGGAGACTTTGACGTCCTAGAAGACTTCAGAAGAAAATATTTCAAAAGAAAAAAAGGTAGCAGTCCAAGTGTCAAATGTTCCTGAGGGATGGACTAAGATGAAGAAATAACTGACTATTGAATTTGGTGTGCATTTAAAAAAGCTAAAAATGTCAACTACACATAATTGTTCTTACTATTATTCAAATAGCAAATTGAAATAATATAAACTTTTTGTCTATGATAGTACCAAAGACGATACAAGGAATATCTAGTATTAATAAGAATTAGGGGGAAGTAAGCACTCTGACATAGTTGTTGCTTTTTTTAGAAGGCAGTTTGGCAATATCTAGCAAAATATTTCATGTTCATGGTTGTCAATTCAGACATTTCTCTAAAGAAAATAGAGTCCAGCTTAACCTGTTTTTCCACTTGACTACTGAAAACACCTCCTAATTTATCTCTCAGCTTTCACTCTTAACTCCCTGAAGTCTACTCCCTATATTTCAGATGACTGATCTTTAAAAATAAATATCAGATCTTGTCATTCACCTATGTATAACTGTCCCTTGATTTCCTGTTTCAGGTAGTATAAAATCCAGACCCCTTTCCATGGCCTAACAAGTCCCAATGTTTCCCAGGACTCATCTTTCTACATTTGCCTCCATATTGGCCTTCTTTTCTCTACCCTGAAGACTTCAAACCCCCTCACACCTTGGGACCTCTCCCCTCCCCTCCCCTGTTCTTTCCTCTCCTCTCCTCCCCTCTCCTCTCCTCTCCTCTCCTCTCCTCTCCTCTTTCCAGATTTTGCTTTACCTTTTCAGTAGTTGGCTCCTTCTTGTTATTTGAGTCTCTGCTTATTTATTTATTTTCCAATGTATTTATTGTCCATTTCATCCCCCTTGAACATAATTGCCCTCTTCAGGGTAGGGAGGAACTATTTGCTTAATACATGTTTGTGGACTGAAAGAGTAAATGTTTATCATTGCCTTTTGCTATTGGATTAGTCATATTTTTCTAGTTGATTTATAGGAATTCTGCATACAATTATCAAAGGATGTATCCCTTTGTAACATATGCTGAAAATACATTTTCCAATTTTGGTTTGTTTTTTAACTTTATTTATGGTGTTCCTTTTGTGTTTTTCTCAGGACAGGGTCTTGCTCTGTTGCCCAGGCTGGAGTACAATCATTGCTCACTGCAGCCTAGACTTCCTCAGCTCAAGCAATCCTCCCACCTCAGCCTGGAACCCCAGGGCTGGGACCACAGGTGTACACCACCACACCCAGCTAATTCTGTTTATTTTCTGTAGAGATGTGGTTTCTCCATGTTTCCCAGGTTGGTCTCAAACTCCTGGGCTCAAGTGATTCTCACATCTTGGCCTCCCCAGGTGCTGAGATTACAGGTGTAAGCCATGTGCCCAGCTGAACTGATGGTATTATTTTTCCATACAGAAGTTTTAAAGTTCCACATGGTCAATCTGTTATTTACTTCTTAGTTCCTTTCATTGGTGTAATGAAAAGAAAAAGTTTCCCTAACTAAATATTGCAAATTAGAAAAAATGTCCTATATTTTCTTTTTATATTCCTATGGTTTAAATGTTTACAGTCCATTGAAAATATGCTTTTAAATATGGTATGAGATAGGAAACTAAATTTAGTTTGTTTCCTAATGTTTAACTAATTGATCACATTTTATCTTTTGAATAATCCATGCTTTACCATGGATCTTCTCAGTAATTCATTCTCTACCCACTAATTTATAATGACCTATTTCTTGTATAGGAAATTCCCATGTACACTCTGAGGCTCTATCTAGTTTAATTAATCTGTTCCTAAATAGTATCAGATATACTTATTAACTATAGCTTAAAATATATTTTGATGTCTGGTTGGGTGAGTCTTTCATCATTATTTTTGATATACAAAACTGTCTATATTCCCCTGTGTATATTTTTTCAGATAAACTTAAAAAAATCAATTTGTCATATTCTAAAACAATTTATTGGGATTTTTTTGAACTTTGACACCTTTAGAATACTGAAACTTTCCATCCTGGAAGCAGAATTTATCTCTGCATTTATACATTATGTCCTCCTTAATGTTCCTCTGTAAAACTTTATGATTTCCATCTCATTCAGAGTAGAACTTTTGAGGACTCTATAAGCTGTGTTCCACCATCGCCACCACCACCCCACCTCCAGATCTTTGGGACCCCATCTCCAACTCCCTTTCCTTCAATTATCCCACGTCGGCCATATTAGCCTTCTTCATGGTCCAGGAACATGCCACATGCAGCTCGAGGATCTCTGTGCTGCTGTTCTGTCTGCCTGGAAAGCTGTTACCTTCCAGGTAGGTCTTGTGGCTCCTGCATCATCTATTTTAGGTATGTCTTTACCCAAATGTCAACTTCTTGGTGAGGCTTTTCTTGGCTATCCTACATAAAATGGCACCTCATTTCCTACTTCTTCCCGTATTTCCTATCTCCCTGATCCTGTTTAGATTTTCTCTTCAGTATTTATCCCTACTTTACTTATGATATATTAGGTTGTCTGTTTACTGTTTCTCACCCCCAAGAAGAATATATGCTCCAGGAAAGTGGTATTTTGTTTCATTGTTATATTACACTGGAATCAGTTTTTAATGTGTTTTGACTGGCTATTTGTGATATAAAGAAAGACTTGGTTTTTATAAGCGTTTCTTAAA
>NW_012103243.1:1619894-1623140 GCF_000951045.1 Mandrillus leucophaeus
TTTTTTTTTTTTGACAGAGTCTCACTCTGTCGCCCAGGCTGGAGTACAGTGGCATGATTTGGGCTCAGTGCAACCTCCACCTCCTGGGTTCAAGTGATTCTCCTGCCTCAGCCTCCCAAGTAGCTGGGATTACAGGTGCCTGCCACCACACCCAGCTCATTTTTGTATTTTTAGTAGAGACAGGGTTTCACCAGGTTGGCTGGGCTAGTCTCGAACTCTTGACCTCAGGTTATCCACCTACCTCGGCCTCCCAAAGTGCTGGAATTACAAGCGTGAGCAACCGTGCCCGACCGAGCTGCCTCTTAAAGCTTCTGTTTAGGAGTGTCACCATTACTCTTACCAAATAGCCAAAACAAGTCAGATGGCAACTACTACTATCAGTGAAATGGAAATACATAATTATCCTGTAAGAAGGGTCACAGCAAGTCACATAGCTTAGCCTGCCACTGAAGGAGTAGGGATCTGTAATCTTCCCATAGAGAGGCAAAAACAATAGTTAGAGTAATAATACAATCTTCAACATAGCTGTTATTTCTTGTTCCTCACACACTTGTTACACATAATATGTTCCTATTACATCAAAAGATGCTGTCTATGACATATATTCTCTATTGGATTATGTTTGTTCACTTTATTTTCAAGTTACTAAAAGTTTATTATTTCTATTTGAATATTATCAAATGACTTTTGACATGTCTTTATGTAATTATACCTTTAATAAATTAGAATTATGTATTAAAATAATAGTTGCCTGGTATTGACCCATCTTTACAGTCCTGAAATAAACTTGCTTGTTCAATTGATTTTGTTGCTAATAGGTATTTTGGCATTCATGTTTTTATCTCTTCACTCAACACATATTTACTCAATGTCTGCTTTGTATGAGGCACTGCACTAGGAACTGTGAAGGTAGCTATGAGAATTCACAGTGCCTGCCTTCCTAGTGTTTACAGTCTGGTGGAGAGTCATGCATTTTTAAACCAATTATTTAATTACAATTGAAGTAGGATATAGAGTACTACAGGAGAATATAATTGAGAGGACTTACTTAGTCTAGAGAAGGCTTTTAAGCAGAAGTGATATTTGAGTCAAATACCTAATATATTTAACTAGGAGTTATTTAGGCAGAAGTGATGGAGTATAATTAAGGAGATCAAAAATTTCAAATAATTAGAGCACAGGCTCTGGAGCAGAAAGGAGGACATTACATTTAATGAATTAAAAGACAAGGCCAGTGTGGCTGGAGTGCAAGGAGCACACTGGAGAGCAGCCTGAGGTGAGGATGGGGTAGACAGTGGCTAACTGCAGAGAGCCCTTGCAGGACCGGTTGAGGATTTGCTTTTGGTCTTTACAGCCATAGAGGAATTTAAATAGATGATTTTAGTTGTAGAGTCAAGAAAATTTGGAGACAAGAAATAATATTTTCTGGTGACTAGTTGGGAGAATAATAGATTCGTCTATGCAGCAGATGATGGCATGATTGTGAGTTCTGTCAGTGAAAACGGAGTGAAATGGAGAGACTCAAGAGATATTTCGAAGGTAAAACTGTTAAGATTTGATCATTGAATATATACAGAGATGAAGGAGAAGGAGTTGCCAAGGTTATGTGATTTGTAAAACTGGGTATTTGATGAGGCCATTATTTAAAAATAATTGAGAATGAACTGATTTATGGAGAAGACCATGAGTTTAATTTTGGGTATGTCATCTATGAGATGACTATAAGACAGTCAAGTAGAGATATCAGATAAATGACTGGACATGTGTATGTGGAGCTTTGAGCAGGATGACCCAGAGAAAAAAAATTTGAGAATCAGCAGGGCATTTGCAACTCTGGTAGGAGTGAGATTGCCTAAACAGAGAAATTAGACTGAGAATAAAAGAGAACATACTCCAAACTTTGATTGGGCCATTCTAACATTTAATTTAGATGAGGATGAGCTAGAAAAGACCAAAAATAGTTACACAGCTAGGAGGAAAAGAATATGGTGTTATAAAAAGTGGAGAAGAGAACTACGTAAAAGTGAAGTGGTGATCAGTATGGAATGTTGCTTTGGTGGTCATGGACTTATGAAAAATATTTACCAGCAAGAGATGTCTTAGAATACAGTGAACAAAAGCCACGTTAATGTTGGTCGTGAAGTGTGTGGGAAATACGGAATTGGAAGAAAAGGCTTTGAGGACTTTTCTTTGAGGAAATTTGGTTGGAGAGCAGAAGAAGGAGAGTAAGCAGATGGGGGATGTTACCCATCAAATGTGGGTTTATTCCCCTAGATGGAAAAAGACTTGAGAATGTTTAAATGCTGATGAGAAGACCTTAACAAGATACAATGATGAAGATACAGAAGTTGAGCGGGGAATATTTATAGTGAGAGAAAGTTAAGAGAGTGGTAGGTAATGGGGACAAAATTCAAGTTCTCGCTGAGGAATTGAGTATCGTGGAGGGAATGCCTGCTCTTTTATAACAGGAAACAATTGGGTCAGGATGCAGGCAGATACAGTTTGTACTTTGGATGGCCTAAAGTTGAGGGAAGAGTTCCCACCTGCAAGGCTATGGCATCGATGTCTCTCTGGAAAGATCACATCTGAGAATGATGGAGGTTAAATGAGAAATAGGAAGGTTTGGAACAAGCTTAATAGAGTGTGGGAGAGCAGGGTACAGTCATGACTAAGACTAAATGATTGGCTTCATTTTTGACATAATCTTGGTTGGGTTTTAGTATAAGAATTATGTTGGACACAAAAAATAAATTGAAATTTGTCTGTCTTTTTCTATGCTTGTGAATGAGGTAAACAAAATAAGAACACTGTATTGTTGAAAATTCGACAGCAGTCACCTGTAAACTAGCCTTATCCTTTTTTTTACTGGTTACAGGATGCCTCATTTTCTTTCATGGCTATCATTTTCCAGATTAATATTACTTATTTCACTTGAAAGCAATCACCTACAACTTTTATTTACTATGCCACAAAATATACCCTGTTAATTTCATACACAATATCCATTTTTTTTCCTTTCTAACAGAATTCTGTCTTTGGTACACAATTGCACCCAGGAAACATTCCCAGGCCCCCTTACTGCTAGAAATGGCCATGTCAATCAGCTCTGGCCAATAAAGTATAAATTAAAGTCTGCTGGGGATTTCTAGTATAGCTTTTGCTTTCATAATACAAAGGATAAATTTTTACCTTTTCTTCCCATCATGAAAATGAATGTAATGTCTGGAGATGTAGCAGTTATGTTGC
>NW_012103243.1:1623190-1639951 GCF_000951045.1 Mandrillus leucophaeus
TGGCTAACTGCAGAGAGCCCTTGCAGGACCGGTTGAGGATTTGCTTTTGGTCTTTACAGCCATAGAGGAATTTAAATAGATGATTTTAGTTGTAGAGTCAAGAAAATTTGGAGACAAGAAATAATATTTTCTGGTGACTAGTTGGGAGAATAATAGATTCGTCTATGCAGCAGATGATGGCATGATTGTGAGTTCTGTCAGTGAAAACGGAGTGAAATGGAGAGACTCAAGAGATATTTCGAAGGTAAAACTGTTAAAATTTGATCATTGAATATATACAGAGATGAAGGAGAAGGAGTTGCCAAGGTTAT
This sequence comes from Mandrillus leucophaeus, assembly GCF_000951045.1. Taxonomy (NCBI): domain Eukaryota; kingdom Metazoa; phylum Chordata; class Mammalia; order Primates; family Cercopithecidae; genus Mandrillus; species Mandrillus leucophaeus. Next base: position 1,623,502 of record NW_012103243.1, read on the forward strand.
GTGATTTGTAAAACTGGGTATTTGATGAGGCCATTATTTAAAAATAATTGAGAATGAACTGATTTATGGAGAAGACCATGAGTTTAATTTTGGGTATGTCATCTATGAGATGACTATAAGACAGTCAAGTAGAGATATCAGATAAATGACTGGACATGTGTATGTGGAGCTTTGAGCAGGATGACCCAGAGAAAAAAAATTTGAGAATCAGCAGGGCATTTGCAACTCTGGTAGGAGTGAGATTGCCTAAACAGAGAAATTAGACTGAGAATAAAAGAGAACATACTCCAAACTTTGATTGGGCCATTCTAACATTTAATTTAGATGAGGATGAGCTAGAAAAGACCAAAAATAGTTACACAGCTAGGAGGAAAAGAATATGGTGTTATAAAAAGTGGAGAAGAGAACTACGTAAAAGTGAAGTGGTGATCAGTATGGAATGTTGCTTTGGTGGTCATGGACTTATGAAAAATATTTACCAGCAAGAGATGTCTTAGAATACAGTGAACAAAAGCCACGTTAATGTTGGTCGTGAAGTGTGTGGGAAATACGGAATTGGAAGAAAAGGCTTTGAGGACTTTTCTTTGAGGAAATTTGGTTGGAGAGCAGAAGAAGGAGAGTAAGCAGATGGGGGATGTTACCCATCAAATGTGGGTTTATTCCCCTAGATGGAAAAAGACTTGAGAATGTTTAAATGCTGATGAGAAGACCTTAACAAGATACAATGATGAAGATACAGAAGTTGAGCGGGGAATATTTATAGTGAGAGAAAGTTAAGAGAGTGGTAGGTAATGGGGACAAAATTCAAGTTCTCGCTGAGGAATTGAGTATCGTGGAGGGAATGCCTGCTCTTTTATAACAGGAAACAATTGGGTCAGGATGCAGGCAGATACAGTTTGTACTTTGGATGGCCTAAAGTTGAGGGAAGAGTTCCCACCTGCAAGGCTATGGCATCGATGTCTCTCTGGAAAGATCACATCTGAGAATGATGGAGGTTAAATGAGAAATAGGAAGGTTTGGAACAAGCTTAATAGAGTGTGGGAGAGCAGGGTACAGTCATGACTAAGACTAAATGATTGGCTTCATTTTTGACATAATCTTGGTTGGGTTTTAGTATAAGAATTATGTTGGACACAAAAAATAAATTGAAATTTGTCTGTCTTTTTCTATGCTTGTGAATGAGGTAAACAAAATAAGAACACTGTATTGTTGAAAATTCGACAGCAGTCACCTGTAAACTAGCCTTATCCTTTTTTTTACTGGTTACAGGATGCCTCATTTTCTTTCATGGCTATCATTTTCCAGATTAATATTACTTATTTCACTTGAAAGCAATCACCTACAACTTTTATTTACTATGCCACAAAATATACCCTGTTAATTTCATACACAATATCCATTTTTTTTCCTTTCTAACAGAATTCTGTCTTTGGTACACAATTGCACCCAGGAAACATTCCCAGGCCCCCTTACTGCTAGAAATGGCCATGTCAATCAGCTCTGGCCAATAAAGTATAAATTAAAGTCTGCTGGGGATTTCTAGTATAGCTTTTGCTTTCATAATACAAAGGATAAATTTTTACCTTTTCTTCCCATCATGAAAATGAATGTAATGTCTGGAGATGTAGCAGTTATGTTGCAACCAGGAGGTAACAAACATAAAGATGAATACCTATACCTTAAGAAAGGCAGAGTAGAAAGACAAAGTTTCCCAAGTAGCTGAACCTAAAGAGCAAATATTTACTAATAGTCCTCTTGCTTTGTGAGATAAATTCCTATTTTTGTAACCCATAATTAGCACTTGCGTTATTGTTAGCCAAACATTTTTTCAGCAGACATATATTTTTTGTGCCAACTTTATTACTTTCCAAACAGTCCTCTATATTCTTTGAGATCTGGTTTTGCCTGCTGCATTTTTGCAACGATCTCCCATGTTAAGAATACAACCTTTCTGTGAGGAAAAAGGAACACTTACACACTGTTGGTGGGAGTGTAAATTAGTTCAACCATTGCGGGAGACACTGTGGCAATTCCTCAAAGTCCTGAAGACAGAAATATCATTTGACCCAGCAATCCCACTACTCGGTATATACCCAAAGGAATACAAATAATTCTCTTATAAAGATACATGTACTTGTATATCCATTGCGGCATTAGTCACAATAGCAAAGACATGGAATCAACCTAAATATCCATCAGTGATAGACTGGATAAAGAAAATGTGATACATATACACCATGGAATACCACACAGTGATGAAAAAGAACAAGATCATGTTTTTTGTAGGGATATGGAATGGAGCTGGAAGCCATTATCCTTAGCATACTGACACTGGAACAGAAAAAAAAATACCTCATGTTCTCACTTATAAGTGGGAGCTACACAGTGAGAACACATGGACACAAAGAAGGGAACAACAGACACAGGTGCCTATAATAGGGTGGAGAGTGGGAGGAGGAAGAGGATCAGGAAAAATAATGGGTACTAGGCTTAATATTTGGGTGATGAAATAATCTGTTCAACATACCCCCTTGACACAAGTTTACCTATGTAACAAACCTGCACATGTACCCCTGAACTGAAAATAGAAGTAAAGAAAGAATATAATCTTTCAAAATGAATGAGATATTTTTGTATGTGCCATATATGAGTGCTAAAGCTGCCACATTCTCATATCATCTTTGAATGTTTTCTCTACCTCATTTATCATATTTGTTTTGTCAATTAAGTCTTGAAGTTCTTTTTCTTTATTAATCATCTCATACATCAGGCTGAGTAACAGTTTCCCTACTGGTTCCCCTATTTCAGTCCTTCTGTTTTCTAGGCCACCCGATATTCTGCTGCCACTCCTGGCTTCCCAATGCTATCATTATTTGATTCCTCTGCCCACAGCATAGCAGAAATTACCCAATACATGAGAATTAGACAAATTATATACTGGGAATGTTCTTCTCCAAAATCTTCCTGATCTCCTTTTACAGTCATGATTATTTTCACACAAGTGTTTTATTCTAATCAAACTGTTTTCCTGCCCTAAATATATCTGTCAAATATATTCTTCTCTATATTAAATTAATTCTTATCCTCTCCTTCGAATCCTACTAATTTTCCAAAATTCAGCTTAAGTCCCATCTTCTCTGTTAAAGCTGTCTTATGCACCAAGACCAAACTTTTACTTTCTCTCAAATCCCAGTAATTAATATCAGTATTTTTATCTTCTATTACATCTGTTCACCTATAATGTGCCCCAGCTACCTTGAGCTAATCAACCAAACAAACTTTATCTTTGCTCAGGCTATTCTTGTGACCTGAAATGAGTTCCTTCTTCCCCTATTGGGAATGTTACGTGTCATTCCAGACAAAACTCAAAGATTTCTTCATTTTAAGCCTTGTTTCATTCTTTGCTTAAGATTACCAATCCCTCCCATACAGCTTGTCCATTATAATAATTGTTTTTTAAATTTCTTATCTAGTTGCTATTTGTTTACATGCTTTTTCCCTACAAAGGCTTACAACTATTAAGACCTCATACAGCAGCTCCTGTGTCCTCAATTCATAATTCATCAAATCATAGCTTTCTCTGTGAAAAGAAGTTTCACTGATTATCTCATCTAATCCTCCATTTAATAAGAGAAATAATAAGCCTGCAGGCAGGTGGCTACTTGCATAGTCACAGCATTCAATTCCTCAGGCACGACCCAATCCTGTGAATGCTCAGGATAAAAAATATGAATCACAGATAGTTCCATACAACAAGGAGCTAAAAATTTAGTAAAAATGTCAGATATATATATACACACACACATATGTTTGAGACAGAGTCTCACTCTGTCACCCAGGCTGAAGTGCAATAGCATGATCTCAGCTCACTGCAGCCTCAACATCCCAGGCTCAAGCAGTTCTCCCTCCTCAGCCTCCAGGGTAACTGAGACTATAGGCATGCACCACCATGCCCAGATAACTTTTGTATTTTTAGTAGAGATGGGGTTTCACCATGTTGGCCAGGCTGGTGTCAAACTCCTGGCTTCAAGTGATCTGCCCACCTCAGCCTCCCAAAGTGCTAGGATTACAGGCATGAGCCACAATGCACAGCCAGACATACATAATTAATAAAACACACCTCCTTCAAAAAATTGTGAAAATCATTCTGTACTATATATTTTCTAACGCTTCCATAATGCAATGGAAGAGAAATTCTATTTAGAAAGACAACAGTAGGGCATTTTTAGATGTTAGCAAGTATATTAACTTCCTACCAATTTAAAATTTAAAAGAGATGACCCGTATGAGCCACCAATCAAGATCATCTGAATCAAATTGTATTTGCAACATTGTTTTTAATTTTGCGAATTCCACCGTTGTTACATAAATAAAGTGGTACAAAATTAAACAGAATACCCAAATGCATCTTATCTTCATTTGAAATTTATGTGACTAACATTTGCCCATCATCCGTTTAAGAATAATAAAAAATAATTCTCATTTATGCCTGATCTCATGTTTCAGTTCATCTACTCTTTATTTTGCAAGACAGGCCATAATGGGAAACGTAAATAATTTGCCCAGGGCTCTTTAATAGTTAAATTTGGCCAGTTGTTTATTTTTTCCAGGATGGATTGGTGAGTTGTTAGTGCAGTCATAATTATGATCAGGGGCCATTCTTCTCCATAGTCAGAATTAGTGGCCATATGTGTCAAAATCAAATTTCTATTTAAATAGTTTCCCATGTTTGCATTGCCTACTACTAGAGACTTTCTATACTTCTTTGTATACTTGAGTATACTGTGCACATCCAGTGCATTATTGTTACAAAAAAAATTTATTCTGATTTTTTTCCATAACCAAAATCGTCATTTTGTACATCTAAGTTTAAATTAAGTACAAACTATGGCCATTCATAGAAGGAAAAAGAATTATTATTTGACAAGTTCAGTATTCTGTGAGTTACTGATAATGAGATCCTCTAAGAGCTTAAAGAGTGGAGTTGATGCAATTAAAGATGATCTTGCACTTTCTTAATTTGGTTACATTAAGTACCAATTCTTTTCACTAGCCTAAATATGGAAATACCCACAGGTCATCTTCTCCAGTAAACACGGCACTAAATTAAATGGCTGGTTGGAGCAATAGTTTTGCTTATTATAATTTGAAAACAAGACTATTATGAAAGGTAAGCACCTAATTTCTTTTACTTCAAACTACAAATGAATAAACTTCAAAAAGATATTGGATGCAGATGGGGGATGCTGGTTTTCAAATATTCAGTTATTGATTTCTGGGTTATCCTGAGTATTCATTCATTAAAATTGAATAAAACTGATTTATCAATATTGACTGAAGATATTGACTTTGGGTAAGATTTATTAGGCCTGAAAACTCTGAACTGGGTTCAGACAAATTCTGACCCTCAGTGAAAGGACTTGGGAATCATCCAAAGTGAATGCTAAAAAAAATTTGTAAGAGAAAAATCCCCTAAGTTCAACTAAACGGCTCAGTGATATAGATTTGGTAGCAATTTAGATGACAAATCAGAATAACTAGTCAAAATCCGAATTAAGTGACAAGTGACTAAGGGAAATCATCCGGGTAATGAAACTTGGATTTCATTTAGTCTGTTCCTATAATTAAGGGAAATGTGTCAGTTTCATTCTCTTAGTTGGCGATCATCTTAGTCTACTTGGGCTGCTATAACAAACTACCACAGTCTGGGTGGTTTAAGCAACAATTTATTTCTTACAGTTCTCGAGGCCGGAAGTCCATGATCAGGATTGCCAGTATGGTCAGGCTCTTGGTGGAGGCCCTCTCCCTGGTTTGCAGATGACCATCTTCACGTTACATCCTCAGATGTCAGAGGAATGCGAGCTCTGGGCTCTTCATTCCCTCATGAGGTCCTTATCCCATCATGGAAGCTCCATCCTCATGACCTAATTGCCTGTCAAGCTCCCCACCTACTAACACCATCATGTTAGGGGTTTAGGATTGCAACATATAAATTTTGAGGGGACACAAACATCCACTCCATAACAGGCATCAAATGGTCTGTAGAATCACTTCCTAAAGATATTGAGTTGGACACAGTCCTTACGCCTGCAACTGAACTGACACCCTTCCACCTTGGAAACTCAGACAGACAGCAACCTGAAGGGTAAACATCGGTACAAAGTAAAGACTGAAACTCAGACTTCTCTATCCTTCACGCAATTTTGAAATCTTGTCTCCTAAGATCCCTGTAATAATTTCTTTTTATACCTACAACAAATGCTTATTGGCCATTTTAATAAAGTGCCCCTACAATGCCAATTTTTCAAATTCCTTTATTTAAGGATAAAGCAAACTTCTTTCCCTTTCCTGGGCATAAACTGGTAAATACATTTAAAATGCTAACTGGTACTTGAGTAAATCTCTGATAACCAGGTTGTATTTTCCTGTTTGTTTGTTTGTTTGTTTGTTCGACTCTCAGTGATCTCTCTAGCAATCTGTTTTGTCTGTAGTGGCTGACAGTATCTCAGGGAACCTGGCTTAGTAAGATTGATTGGAACCTCCAACTTAGCCATTTCCTTGCAGAATGGTTACTTCCCCACCTCCTCCTTTTTTTTTTTTTTTTAACCTTTTTTTTTTTTTTTTCCCTAATGATGTTACATTTGTCCTGCAGATGATGTAGAGCTCACTGCAGAGGATGAACGGCTGGGCTCAGATCGCTCCTTTCTTGGCAAGCTCTCACACTTCACACCAGCCCTCCTCGGCGCCCTTAATATTATATATAGATACCCTTGTCACAGATTTACATTCAGTGATCCAAAATCAGGATGGGAGGGTGAAGTGTGTGTGAGGAGAGGGTGGAGGAAAGTGGGCTGATTTATTGTGGGGAATGTTAGAGAATAAAAAGGAGGTGATCAAATTTATATTAATGTCCTGACCTATATTCTTAAAACTGCTTTTTGCCCATTTCAGTGCTTAAGCATTTTGCTGCCTAAAGCCAAAAAAAAAAGAAACAGAAATAAAAAGAAAAGGAAAATTAAGCACTATGTTGTCTTGTTATTTATTTATTCTATTTATTTACTGGAAAATGGCTTAAGTTATCATGCATGTGTGAGTTTCCGTAAAGAATACGGAGATGGAGATGGAGATGGATTGTTTACAAAGATTGAAATGCTTCTTGTCTCCCCTTCATGAAAACAGACAGTACCTAAAGATATGTGAGAGTTTTCATGCAATAGTCTGAAATGACCGGTAAGTTTCATCTGTCCCGGCCTGATCTAGTGTAACATTACACAGAAAGACCTAACAGTGGATAAACTCATTTTATTATATGTGGGTACTATATTGAAGGTCAAGAAGAAGATTGACCATTTGAGATACAGAGATACCATTGGTGTGGTCGTCCACATCTAAAGTAGATTTTCTGTGGATGGGTCTTCTATTTTTCAAAGTTAGAAGTAATTTACCTTGGGTTTATCCTTAGTCTAAATTAAGATATTTAGCAATATTCTAAAACTCTTCTCCATGTTTTATGCTGGTGTCTATATTTGTGTTGTTCATTCTGCAAGGTATTTGTCAACACAACAACCTCAAAGTCTTACGTCCCAGTTCAATACAAATCATTCCTCATTGAGTCTGTTTGGGCAATCATTGGAGAATATCTGTAATTTCAGTTTCCTTGTCGTATGCAGCAGCATGGATTTCTGAGTCTCTCAAGTTTTTATTTGCTATTCAGGACTTGTTATTGAAGCTAGTTGCTTAGTGCAAAGAAAATAATGAGACATCCTTCATGCGTTTTCAAAATATTCTAAGAAATTTTACATGACACCTTTTTAAAGCACTTTTTGTATTTACCCAAAGAGACTTTACAGAATCTATAGAGACTCTGTACTGAATCTAAATCATTACCTTACAAGTATGCATAGTGGAATCACTGAGTAGACTGTAGTCATTGGATGAGTGGAGAAACGGGAACGACGAGGTCAATACTAAGAGCTATACCTTCTTTTATTTATTTATTTATTCTCAAGACGGAGTTTCGCTCTTGTTGCCCAGGCTGGAGTGCAATGGCACGATCTTGGCTCACTGCAGCCTCTGCCTCCTGGATTCAGGCGATTCTCTTGCCTCAGCCTCCTGAGTAGCTGGGATTATAGGCATATGCCACCACGTCCAGCTAAGTTTTGCATTTTTTAGTACAGACGAGGTTTCACCATGCTGGTCAGGCTGGTCTCAAACTCCTGACCTCAGGTGATCCACCTGCCCTGGCCTCCCAAAATGTTGAGATTACAGGCATGAGCCACCGCATCTCGCTGAGCTGTACCTTCTTATAGCTCAAAATTATCTACATCCAGAGAGGCTTGATGCTTATTAGCTTGAGATGATTTTTGATTTGATATAATTTCGGTCATTTTTATTTTTTGAGGCTCACTTATGTGCCAACCATTGTAGTGGATATTGGACTAAACCTTAATTTAGTAGTTGGCTCTCCACCCATTCTAGGCTTTTTGTGGTTCCTTAACTAATCCCTTTGCCCTAGTACCTGTTCCCTCTTGTGAAATGAACAAAGCACAAAACTGTAGACATTCATGAAATAGGCATTTGAAGGTGATATTTCTGTGAGTCCTCTCTAGTTTTGTATATATGGGTATGATTAATGCAAATTCTAGATTACCACTAATCTTTCCCAGACTGGAAACATAATTTCAGATGCCCATTACTGTCTAAAAGGCTGCCTCGTGGACTGAGAGTTTACACCAAAGCTTGTGCTCCATTGTAATTACTCTCTTTTTAAGTTACATGTCACATTCATCTGTTCATAGCTTGATTTTCCACCATAGATGACTCTGTTTCATTATTTTAAGGTGTTCTCTAGTGCTTTCTAAACTTGATCGTTTTAGTCTTTCTTTACAGAGGGAAGTGGTGTCCCACTAGGACTCTTCTCTTTATTTTTATTTTATTTGAGACGGAGTCTTGCTCTGTTGCCCAGACTGGAGTGCAATGGTAGGATCTTGGCCTACTGCAGCCTCCACCTCCCGGGTTCAAGTGATTCTCCTGCCTCAGCCTCCAAAGTAGCAGGGATTATAGGCATGAGCCACCATGCCTGGCTAATTTTTGTATTTTTAGTAGAGACAGGGTTTCACCATTTTGGCCCAGCTGGTTTCAAACTCTGACCTCAAGTGATCTACCTGCCTCAGCATCCCAAAGTGCTGGGATTCCAGGCGTGAGCCACCACGCCCAGGCCCCAATAGGACTCTTGAGACACAGGTTGGTCGGGCATACCTAGGACAGGTAGAGTACAGGCCACCATCGGAGGATGCCTGGCACTTAAGGCAATTACTTACACACCTCTGGGTTTGCAATTGACTTCTAGAGACCGATAGGCCATTTTCAGTTCTGCCCTTAGACCCAGGCAAGGTGGGATCCCTGGTCCTGGGTCTGCGTAACAAAGGCTTCTGCAGATCACAAACGCTGAAACACAAGACCAATTTTATTCTTTCCTAACAATATTTCTAGAAGGATCTGTAACTAATTGAGTACTCTGGCACTATGGGTGAGGTACCTTCTAGAGGAAGTAGAGCTAGATGCCCTAGGCTAGAGAGCAGAGCTGGGAGTGTGCAAGTGCATATGGAGAAGGAGAAGACCCAGCCATAGTCCTGACTCATCAGAGGAAGAGAGGCTTGGCTACTCCAATCTCCCAAACACTACATTCCTTCCCTGCTTTGTTCTCAGGGCTTTTGTTTTTGAGAGGCATTTGGAACTACCTGAGTATCATGAGTGGGAAAAGTATGGGGAAGGGGAACCTGTCCCTCTTGGCTCCCTGAGGAGCCTGATATGGCCACTCACCATTGTGGGTTTGAGCTGGTCCCTGCCCAGGTGTCCAGTGATAGGCTTTGCCCCAGCAGATCATGTTCCCACTCAGGCTTAGCAGCCTGCAGGGTAATTTCACAAACTCAGCCCCGGTGAGTAGGCTGAGGCCTTGAGGGTGGGAGCACCAGGATAGAAACACAAACCAGGCCTTGGGCAGAGGTTGAGTTATAAAATTTGAACATAAGACACATGAGAAATGGGCCTCCATTTGTACTATTGTTTAGGGCCTCATAAATCTTAGTGGTAGTCCTGGGTGCTTTCTCTGCCCAATCTAGATTCTGGAAATCATAGATTTTTCACTCTGGTGATGCCTTTGCAATCTGACCCTTATCATGATCTTAATTACACTTTGCATTTGAATCCCATCTCTTTTCCTCATATTTGACACGTATTTCTGGCCCAAGCTTATTTTGCTTACTGGTTTAATGTTGCTTATACCCTCCTTACGTTGGCCTAGGAATCACACCTAGAAAGGTTCAGCTAGAGAGACCCACCATCCCCTTACTGCAACTATCCTCAAGTAAATATTCTTTTGGAGTGAATGGGGGCAGCAGGGTGTATTAGGTGAGAAATATGCAATTTGAAAATAAACCACAATGGAAAGAAGAAAGCAGCACTCGTAAAATGATTTCTTCAAGTTCAGTGACATGCTTTTGTTGTAACTGGTGGTAACATTAATAGCCACTCATGAATCACTGTGCAGGTCCCAGCGTAGAACTTGGCTCATGCCACCCTGACACTTATTTAGAAGTTGAGTGCTAAATGGCAATGTAATATTAGGGGCACTATTCAATTTACATTAAACTGTCCTCGTTTGGTGGCTGTTCAATGGGAGCTCCCTGGGTGATTTGTAAAAGGCAAGCAGCTAATGGTGCTGGCATCTTCGCCTACATTTTTGCTATAGGAAAAAAAGTTGCACATACAAACTGTTTACATTGACAGTAATCCTCTTACTCCATAAAATCACTGCAAATTAAGTCAGTAGGTTTTCAGACAAAATGAGTTAAGAGTCAGGGTGGAGAAATTTCCCTATTTTTCCATGTGTCACTTTCTTTCAATTTGATCAGATTTGTAGTCTCTTTCTCAAAGACTATAGAAAATATGTTAGCCAAATTTTCTTAACTTTTTATTTTTACAAACATTCAAACAAGATGGCAACTTGTAAACCTCGAAAATAGAGGCTTCAAGTCACAGACTGAGCATTCTTTGAAACATCGTAGCTTCAAAGCATAGGTCTGAGCTCACAGGAAGTGGAGCTCACTAAGAAAAAACAGACTCTCTCATGCCGTTGCCCACCCAAAATGACCTTATCTAGTTAAACCACCTTAGGACTAAAGAGAACAGCTACCAGCTGTATCTCTTGTCTTCTCTATATTTATTTCTTTATCTATTTTAGGTGCTTGCTGACCATTTTCCTAGTATGTATTAGCATCGTGGAATATTATTTCATGGGAAGGCAGTATTATAGTCAGACAGACCTCGGTTTACTACCAACCCTCTCCTTACTAGATATGTGACCTTGGGCATTCTACTTACCTTCTCTCAATGATCAGTTTTCTCATTTATAAGCAAAAAATGATAGAACTTTATCAAGATGATGGGGGAATTAAATGAGATAACCTGTGCAAAGCAGTGACAGAAAGCACAATAGAGTTAACCAAATGTAGACAGCTATGAGGAAAAGTATCAAGCAGTAAGAGAGTACAGGTGTTCCTGAAGCTTCTTCTCTGCTCTGCTAACATAGATTGTGATCTAGACCCTATCATCGTAGTGTGCTTTAACTTGTTTGATTTTCTTTACCATTAGGACAGTTATTATATGTGAATCAAAACAAGCCTTATAGTCTGGCTGTCAGGAATTTATCTTATGCTGATCCAATTTAATCTAAGGGAATATTGCACATAAATGATGTCTTTATAGACAAGGGCAAGGACCTGGTCTGTCTTGCTCACCTCCGTATGCTCTGCACACAGCAGTGCCTGGCATATAATAGATGCTCAATAAATATTTGTTACAAGTATAAAAAAATGCATAGAGAACTTTGTGACTAGATGTGAGATTTAAATGGCAGCACAGGCTACCAAATGGGGTGCCTTTTGGTATTAGAAAATAGCAACAATAATTTATAACATATAGGTCATTCTAACTGCATATATCTCACCTTTAAAACAGGAAATGGTGGGGAGGAAGCCAACATTTTATTAACAGGGTATGAATTTGGTTGTGCTTGGGACATCAAGTGATTATCGTTAATCTAATTAGAGATAAATTAATTTCCTTCAAGTTTTGTTCATAATTTTTATAAATGCCTTTTAATGTTTTAAATGTTAATTTTGTTATGAAGTCAGTATATTCAGATGAGGGAATTAAACCAAATTAATTTCAATGCCCAGGACTCTCAATTGTCAATCACAGTAGAAGTCTCCTTTTGCCCACTTTACAATTAGCCCTAATTATAGGTCTATAATATGTTTATTTGGTTACTGAAAGTTTGTTGTGCTTTGAGGTATAAAACAATACAAGGAGCATTTAAAATTTGTGGCAAATAAAAATTAAAAGACACTGTGGTCATAAAAATAACTCTTTGAAGTAGCCTAGGACATTATCTACCTATCTGGAGAAACACACAGGTGTTTTCAATGAGTTCCTCAGGCTAAATGTGTGTCAATAAAGAAGGATACATGTTTAAGTTACAATATTATAATGTTGTAAATAAGAAAATGATCTGTCAACCTGCTTAACTTTGGTAGCCATGGCTGTTCCCCTAAAGAGCTATCATGAAATTACAAAACAACTTTCTCATGGTCCCTTTTGGCATCCCCTGTATGGCCAGGTCCAGGAAAGCAAAAAGAAATATCGAGAGGTGGGCAAGAAGAGAAGAAGATAGAATAATTGATGGAACAAAGTTTCATAGGAGAGGGGAGGAATCTTAACTGTATTAAGTACACAGTCAAATGGATTCTCTCAATGAATAAGGGCATTTTATCTCTTAACAGACAAAAAGGGCATTTCATCCCCTAACAGAATAAGGGAGGAGATACAGTGATACTTGTTATGGAAGGAAGAGAAACAGAAAATTGTAAAATGACCTTGTTGTCCTCACTTGGAAGTTTCAGTAGAGTTAAGAAAGTTCATAGTAGCCAATTGGTGGTATGGGCGAAGGGTGAGGGAGGGTGCAAGGTGTTTAGGGGTGAGTTGGAAGTTTAATAAGATATTTGATAAAAGGCAAGATAATTTTGAATTGAATGAATCTATGTCTGGGATGGGACATTTGCCTTAGAGTCATAAAGTTAAAGTAATCTAAAGTATTGGGGATAGAAGTGTCGAAATGGTGTCTAATAGCTTAACTAGGGAAGGAAATAAAGGCAGGGAGGACTCATAAACCTGAGAACTGGAAAGGTTACCTGACTGGAAAACAGCATGTGTTCCAGGAAAAATGATGAGGCACCTGGTAAAACAACCTGTTTTGGGTCAAATATGTGAATTTCAGAATTTGTAATCTTGAAGGTGGGAAACTCACATATGGTTGATATGACAGCTGGGATGAAGATCGTACTATTTGTGCCCTCTCTTTATTAGAAGAAAATGCCTAGGGTTAAGCGGTTGGTGTGGGTGAGATGGGGTTAGACATCTTAGGCACTTATTGTTTTAGTTTTGGGTTCTATTTTGCCACAAATATATACTTCCATAGAAAAAAGAAAACTACACTTGCATTTACAGTTTGTGCTACTGAATCATGCACTATCATGTTCCGTGTTTTATACAGCTAAGTTTTTTTCTTCTTGTATACTAGGATAATATGTTGGGATGTTTTTGTTCCCATATCCCAGGATAATGATGGGATATTGATGTTCTCATATACTAGAATCATATGTTGATAATATGTTATCCTCATATACCACAATAATATGAAGGCTACATCATGCCATGTGCACAGTGCTGCTCTACCAACACACTAGCTGCACCCCGTCCAAGTCAAATCACTGCAACTATTCCACAGCTTTGAGCTTCTCAAGGACAAAATCTATGTCTTATTCATCTCTGTATTCATCACACTTAGCAAAATCTTTGACACTTAGTGAGAATGTTTGATAAATATTTGGTAAATAAAGAAGTGAATGAATGATGACAAGTCCCTGTAATCCCGGCTACTTGACAAGCTGAGGCATGAGGATCATTTGAGGCCAAGAATTCAAGACCAGCCTGGACAACACGGCAAGACCCCGCCTCAAAAATAAAAAAAAAAATAAAAGATGAAATGAATACATTAAATAAGGAGAGCAAGAGTAGAACAGCAAATAAAATTATAATTCAAGTTTGAAAAAAGTAGAGAAATGAAGATGGAGCTCAGTGGATGACATGAGGATGGGGAAAAGGTGCTCTAATTAAATGACATTAATTTGAAATAGGGAGTGCTACTGAATTAGGCTTGGGGAAGTAGCAATGGGAAAAGAGAAGAATTCAGGCCCTTCCCATTAGCACTGGGGAGGGTGCATGAACAGTAACTAGAAAAGGTGGTGAGGGAGGAGGTGTCATCAGGGAAAGCCATAAACAGTGCTGAAGTCCTTCAAGGAGAAATGATTCACAGTAACACTGTGCGCCTATTAAAAGAATGTGACATTTTCCTTGGTGCTTGTCAAGGCATATATTTTAAAGTTTGCTTGAGTGTGGCTTTGCTCTTTCAAGAAGTCTGAGGGAAGATTAACACCTATTTGTTAAATATTTCTCATAGAGTTAATTTTCCAATCTTGTTCTTTATATTGCTACAGTCTGCATAACATGATTTAAAATTCTGGTCTCATGTGGCTAGTTCCAAAGTACAGTTTTGATTAATCAGAGAATTGGTTTAATCACTTGTTGCAAGGAATAATAAATTTCTGCAGCTGAGGACTCTACAGCTGCCTCTTGAACTAGGTCTGTTTTGGCCTGCTTCTAAATATTAGATATACTGTGCCATGTTATCATGTTCAAATAGGATTGAATTATGAAAAAGCTTTGAAATGAAAAATAAAGCAATATTATGAGAGTAGAAGCAGGAAAACATATGAATTTTATTAGGCTTTTACCTAATGAAAATGTTTTACCTAATGAAAGAAAAACAAAATGTTTTACCTAATGAAAGAAAAATAAAATGCAAAATAGTGGTAAAATACCAAAAGGCTATTTGATGAGTGGTTAAAACTGCACCCAGATGGTGAAACTAAGAGATCTTATAAAGTTCCAAAGTGAGTTGTAGCAAGTTCACAAATCATTGGCCTCTCACCCTTCACATTCTGAGTTTTATACGTAGAAATATCTGCTATGTAAGACAGAAGCCATTCTCCCATCCCTACCATATTCTGCCTAACATAGTAGATTGTTAGGTGTTTATTGTGGTCATTAATGCCAGTCACCAAGATAAAGGGTAAAGGCATAAATGTCCTATAGCATGAAACAAGTTAAATAGCAGAACTGAAGTGTTACCTCAAAATATTCATAAACCAGGTTTCTATTGTTCTAAGTAATGAAGCTTCCATGTCAGACCCACCAGGTTCTGATGTGTCTCTTTTAAATTTCTGAGATTTCAGAAAGAAATTTGGAATTCCTGAGAAAGTGGGATAAGTAATTTTTATTTTTGAACAGCAGTTTCACTCAAATAAATTTCAACTGTCAGATCCTGGTGACTTGCAGCAAAAACGAATACCACACTGATGTTATAGATCATAGGTCTTTTTACAAAGAATTGTGTTTCCTGTGATGGGTCAAATTCATAGAAATAAAAGACAGGAAATCAATGCCTAGAGTAAGAAATGAAGTAAAAGTAGGCTTTGTCCTAAGCATGTTGTTTGCTTCCATTTCATCTTTGTATCAATAGACTTTGTTTCTTTCTATTCCATTATTACAGCAATAGACTTTCTTCTTGTTGTCCATGTTCTCCAGAAATGTCCCAGTCCCGAAGTTTTTAATGAAAATTCCAGGAGAACCTCTGGTTCTGATATGGGTTGGCTATATCCCCACTCAAATCTTACCTTGAATGGTAATAATCTCCACAGGTCAAGGGCAGGACCAGGTGGAGATAATTGAATCATGGGGATGGTTTCCCTGTACTGTTCTTATGGCAGTGAATAAGACTCATGCCATCCGATGGTTTCATAAATGGCAGTTCCCAGCACAAGCTCTCTTGCCTGCCACCATGTAAGACATGACTTGCTCCTCATTCACTGTCTGCCATGATTGTGAGGCCTCCCCAGCCATGTGGAACTGTGGGTCAATTCAACCTCTTTGCTTTGTTAATTACCCAGTCTCAAGTATGTCTTTATTAGCAGCACGGGAACAGACTAATATAGGTCTCTTCTTTCTGTATTCACTCTGAATATTGCTTAAACCTGTGCTTCTTAACTGAGCTGGGGGCACTGCCATGCTGTAAGGGGCATTTTGGTTGTTACAGAGCTGGAGGTACTCCTGAGCTGGCCCTAGGAGGTTGGATAGCAGGGAGCTGTTCACATGTTTATATTTTTCTGCATGAGTCTTTGAAGTTATATTATTCATCTTTGTTCCTCCAGCACCAAGCTCAACAGATATTTGTTGAATGAATGAAGAAATGAATAAATGAGGAAAACAAAAA
>NW_012103243.1:1640001-1642803 GCF_000951045.1 Mandrillus leucophaeus
CTGCTTCTAAATATTAGATATACTGTGCCATGTTATCATGTTCAAATAGGATTGAATTATGAAAAAGCTTTGAAATGAAAAATAAAGCAATATTATGAGAGTAGAAGCAGGAAAACATATGAATTTTATTAGGCTTTTACCTAATGAAAATGTTTTACCTAATGAAAGAAAAACAAAATGTTTTACCTAATGAAAGAAAAATAAAATGCAAAATAGTGGTAAAATACCAAAAGGCTATTTGATGAGTGGTTAAAACTGCACCCAGATGGTGAAACTAAGAGATCTTATAAAGTTCCAAAGTGAGTTGTAGCAAGTTCACAAATCATTGGCCTCTCACCCTTCACATTCTGAGTTTTATACGTAGAAATATCTGCTATGTAAGACAGAAGCCATTCTCCCATCCCTACCATATTCTGCCTAACATAGTAGATTGTTAGGTGTTTATTGTGGTCATTAATGCCAGTCACCAAGATAAAGGGTAAAGGCATAAATGTCCTATAGCATGAAACAAGTTAAATAGCAGAACTGAAGTGTTACCTCAAAATATTCATAAACCAGGTTTCTATTGTTCTAAGTAATGAAGCTTCCATGTCAGACCCACCAGGTTCTGATGTGTCTCTTTTAAATTTCTGAGATTTCAGAAAGAAATTTGGAATTCCTGAGAAAGTGGGATAAGTAATTTTTATTTTTGAACAGCAGTTTCACTCAAATAAATTTCAACTGTCAGATCCTGGTGACTTGCAGCAAAAACGAATACCACACTGATGTTATAGATCATAGGTCTTTTTACAAAGAATTGTGTTTCCTGTGATGGGTCAAATTCATAGAAATAAAAGACAGGAAATCAATGCCTAGAGTAAGAAATGAAGTAAAAGTAGGCTTTGTCCTAAGCATGTTGTTTGCTTCCATTTCATCTTTGTATCAATAGACTTTGTTTCTTTCTATTCCATTATTACAGCAATAGACTTTCTTCTTGTTGTCCATGTTCTCCAGAAATGTCCCAGTCCCGAAGTTTTTAATGAAAATTCCAGGAGAACCTCTGGTTCTGATATGGGTTGGCTATATCCCCACTCAAATCTTACCTTGAATGGTAATAATCTCCACAGGTCAAGGGCAGGACCAGGTGGAGATAATTGAATCATGGGGATGGTTTCCCTGTACTGTTCTTATGGCAGTGAATAAGACTCATGCCATCCGATGGTTTCATAAATGGCAGTTCCCAGCACAAGCTCTCTTGCCTGCCACCATGTAAGACATGACTTGCTCCTCATTCACTGTCTGCCATGATTGTGAGGCCTCCCCAGCCATGTGGAACTGTGGGTCAATTCAACCTCTTTGCTTTGTTAATTACCCAGTCTCAAGTATGTCTTTATTAGCAGCACGGGAACAGACTAATATAGGTCTCTTCTTTCTGTATTCACTCTGAATATTGCTTAAACCTGTGCTTCTTAACTGAGCTGGGGGCACTGCCATGCTGTAAGGGGCATTTTGGTTGTTACAGAGCTGGAGGTACTCCTGAGCTGGCCCTAGGAGGTTGGATAGCAGGGAGCTGTTCACATGTTTATATTTTTCTGCATGAGTCTTTGAAGTTATATTATTCATCTTTGTTCCTCCAGCACCAAGCTCAACAGATATTTGTTGAATGAATGAAGAAATGAATAAATGAGGAAAACAAAAAGTGTGTATTTTAAATTATAAACAATGTTTGCTGGGACAAATAGATTTTTTTTAAATTTACCCTACTTTGTTATACAAAATATTTAAGGGAAACATGAATTCAAGATTTAGAGGAGTTACAAACTTTTGAACGGATAAAGAACCATATTTTTAATAGCCTTTCAGATTTATTTACTTAGTGAACCATTGCATTTTTGACAGTTTTTGTGATTGATGAAAATTGCCAAGGGAATAACTGCCTTACAAAAATCAAGAGACTCTTCAATCCCCCTTTTTAAGAAAATCTATTTTCTTAACTGATGAATATCAGAATTTGCTTCCACAACCTCAGATGGGAACATGTTCAGAATCTTAAAAGAACAACTCAGAAGAAAACCGTTCTGGAAGTCTATTTCTGTCAGAATGTTGTAATTTCCTTTAGAAACTCCAGCTGTTCCACAGCACGCAGTTAAATTAAGTGTAAGCGCTGTTAAATAGGAGGTAACCATTAGAATATTTTTTAAAATATGACTAGCATCCAATGTTTTAATCAAATAATTTGCTAATCACTCGCTGTGGTACAGCCTCCCAATCAGCAGCTCTGTTACTCCATCCTCCTGGCTGCCTGAGCCCTGCGCTCCTGCTCCTCCCCCTCCTCCTCCCCCTCCCCCTCCTCCTGCTTCTCCTCCTCCTTGTCCTTCTCTTTCTGTAAAAACTCAGGAGTCAACCTTGACTACCTCCTCCTCCCTCTTCTTTTTCTCCTTCTCCTTCCCCTCTTCCTCTTCCTCCCCCTCCTCTACCTCTTTGCCTTCCTCCTCCCTCGCCCCTCCTCTTTTTGAAACAGCTGTTTTGAGTTATGGTTGGCGTCTGATAAACTGCAGGGGTGTAAAGGGTGGAACGAGTGCAGACTGCTGCGTGCTGACATTCGCGACATTCGCACGCACCTGTGGCCCCATCCCCCATCCCTTCCAACCCTGTAACGAACATTCCCAAACCGCCCCTGCCTTGTCTCCAGGCCGCCAGGGCGCCACTTTCTGTCCCTGGAGAGGCGCTGTTGGCTCTTCTGGGGTCTGTGTGAATGAAAGCCCACGGGGCGCGCTTCCTGGCTGGCTGCACCCAGTGTCATTTTTTTTTTTTTTTTTTTTT
>NW_012103243.1:1642927-1679341 GCF_000951045.1 Mandrillus leucophaeus
CCCCCTCCTCCCTCCGCAGCTCACCAGGCCCTTATTTTTCTTTGGAATGTTCCTCGGAGCCCATTAAGGAGTGCTTTAATCCAAGAGGATCTAGATGATCAAGAAAAATTAAGCTCCTAATAACAGCAAAATCGTAAGAAATTTGGACAAAATGACTCTCCGCATCACAGATTTTGTTTACTAGTGGGTAATTAATTCTCCACATATGTTGGGAACATCTGTCGCCGTGACCTGCCATCGGATCTGCGAAATGACTGCTGTGCGGTTTCCCGGCAGGTCATTAGCAGCGCTCTGAAAGGAAGCGCCTTCCTCCTGCCCTCAGCCCGGGCAACTTTCTCTTTAGCTGGGAGTTTCTCCATGTAAGTTCCTGGGCGTGAGATGCCCTCCGCCACTTTTCTCTGTGTCACCGGCGGGCACCTCTAGCCACCCTCTGTGGTCCCCCAACTAGGTGTAAAGCAGGAGGAAAGCCGTTTCCTGGTCATGGGGAAAGTAAGCTGGACGGTCAGGTGCTCGAAGAAGCCTCGCTGAGGCAGTCGGGCTGTCTTGCTAGGTGGGGTTGAAACTCTCCCAGGGCAGCTGAATAGGATCCAACAAGAGTCTGGATGTTTGTGACTTGTGACTTTCCAGTCTAATTGCTGAAAAATTGGGCTCAGATTTCTAAGGATCATCGCCAAGAGGCCTGGTCTTGACAGAAACTAAAGATGGCAAAGAAAGTCTGGGAAGGGGCTTTGGCACATATTGTGAAATGCCATCCACTGATTGGCATTCCGCAATTCAAGTGGAGGGGAGGAGAGGCTTGTGGGAAAGGAAGAGCATTTGCCCCTCTGCCTGAGGTTCTGATACAAGGCCAGCTCTCCTCCTGGCAGCTATAGAGGCCACCAAGTATCCTGGAAAACCAGACAAGAAAAATCGCAGATATATAGGGATTTTTAAAGTAAAGTGGTGACAGAAGGGACTCTGCTGACCACTAACTATGGGTGATGAAATTTGCACACATTATAGGTTCCGTAAGTGTCCTAACACAGCACTTAACGCACTTTGCTGTTTGTCACTTGCCAGTTCTCCACTAGCACAGTAAGCTTCCGAAGTACAGGAAATTTGCCTTGCTCATCTTGGTATCTCTAGCATCTTACTATGTTATCTGTTGCAGAGCATATGCTCAAAAATGTGTGATAAATGAATGGATGGATGGATGGATATTACAGTTGTTCCTCACTACAGTCCTGCAAAGCGGGTGTTACAATCTCCATTCTTCTAGTAAGGAAACAGGCTCAGAGAGTTTAAGCTGGGCTAGTGTTCCTACTCAGCTCTGTCTACATGCAGCATCCAGGCACTCCTCAACTAGAATGTTGTCTATAATAAGAGCCATTGCCTGGAAAGGTTGGGTGATGATCTCCCAGAAAAGAAAAAGATTTATAACTTCTTGTTAATTTATTGAGTTACAATTAGTTAAATCTTTTTCTTAAAGCATTTATTAAGCATTTATAGTGGGAAAGAGCACAGATCATGAGGAAATCCAGACCTCCTGGATTTCATTCCTGGTTCAGCCATCATCATGTGCAAGTACTTGACTTCCTTGAGCCATAATTTCCTTCTCTGTAAAATGAGAAGACTAATAGTTTCCGGTTCATAGGATTGCCATGAAGATGACATAAATAATGTATGATAAACACAGTGTCTGGCATATAGTAAGTGCTCAATTAATTGTGCAAAAGAGAAACCTGTTGCTTCCTGTGTTGCCTTTTTAAAGTTATACTAAACCCACATTCCATACAACTGGCATTTGTCACCTGATTATAATTATGGTTCTTGTAGATCACCCTTTCTAGTTACTAGAATTGTGTTCAGTACTTTATAATTATGTGAGTAGTTATTTCTAAGTGCTTAATACCTGCTTACTTTTTCAGAGACTGCACTTCATGGTGGCAGGGGCTATTTTATACACTTTAGTGCTCGAATTCTTGGCTGAATTATGAAACATCTCTTAGGGTTGCAGTTAAGTGAATCAGAAGAAAATAAATATTCCATAAATTCTTAAACTGGATAATCAAATTAAGTTTATTGAAATGCAGCCTACAAAATGTCTGCTTAGTACCAAAGCCAGCTTTTTTCCCTGGCTTTCAAGTTAGATTTTGATTCTAAATGGATACTTTTTGAGCAAGAGCAGGATATAAAATTTGGGATCTAGTTTTAGCCTTCTTGCATAGAAATTAGGGGAGATTTTTGGACAGTGAAAGAATGGTCAGTTTTGGAAACGTGAAGAGTTGGAACCCTCCTCTCATCTTGGGGCCTGATGTTTTCTGTATCTCACTTTTGATGGGCAGAGTCCACCTAAATTTCACTGGTGTCCTTTTATGTCCCCCTTAGTGACTCTAGTCTGTTAAAGACGGTAAGAAAAATGAGACGTGATGGCCAACATGATATACCTGTAAGTATCATGTTTAGACAAGGTTGAGGATGCATTGGAGCCAATACTCCTATTTAAGAGAGCATAAGTAGAGATTTTGGAAAAGTAAGAGCAGCAGAGACACCTTTCCAACACAGAAATGAAAAAGCAAAGGCACCTACAGACAGCAAACACAGATGTACATTAATATAGGGTTAAAAGGACGTCTAGCTTAATATTGGTCTTTTCAACCCCACTCCATAGGCCCAGTTCCTTTCAGGGGAATGGACAAGGAACACTGCCTAAGCTCTTCTCGTGTGTATCACCGTCACGTGGCCCTGACTTGTGAAAGTGCCTATGATTCCTTCATCTAGTAGTTTGTTTATTTAATGGGTAATTATTGTGGAGACTACAAGCTAATATTTACTTTTTAATTTGGTGTTTCTTTTTAACACTATTTTTTAGTGATTTTGAGCCCTCACCACCTCTGATAAATCATTTTAATTTATTTCAATTCAACAAACATTTCTCAAATGCTCATTATGAGCCACACGTTATACTTAGGGCAGGGTATACACAGATTTATAACGTAGGCCCTGCCACTGAGAAGTTGACCACAAATAAAGATGAAATAAAATGAGATGAATGACACAGGAGGAGTATGTCTGAGTGTTACTGGATCACTGAAGAGGGAACATGAAACTCTTTCTTGAATGACACTGAGATGTTCCATGAAAGAGAGGACGCTTGACTTGACTCTTGAGGGATGAGTAACTGCATAGCATCGTGATCAGGAATACAGACCCTAGAGCTACCTGGGCTCACATTTTGGCTCTCCCACTCCTAGCTATGAGATTACAAGCAAGTTGCTTAATTCCCCTGTTCCTTGGTTTTCTTACCTATAAAATAGAGGTATTAATAGCTCTTGCTGCATAGTGTTGTACAAATTTGTATTAGTAAAATGCTTAGAACTCTTCCTAGCACACTGTGGTGTTAAAAATGTGTTAAGCAAATAAGGACACAAAATTACCTGAAATGATCCAAGGAGGAGAAAACCATGGTGTGTCCAGGAACCAATGAACAATTCTATAGGAGTGGGGTGTAGTTTGTTTATTGGCTGGTCCCCTCTGGATATTAGCCATGGAAACCTAGACAAATTATTTCATGTTGGGACTTTCTTTCCTGCATAATACTGTTTTACATATTGCTAATTGAGTGTCCCTATAGATTTACTGCAGCTGGTTCCCCGGGTGAGGCCACTGTTGTTTCCTATTCAGTTGTACAGCTGTCATTCAATCTCAGTGCATATTGTCACAAGCAGCCCACTCATTGTGCCAAAATTTCCATTTGCTCATGGTCTTATGGGTACATTTGTCACCAGTTTTTACTTGTATCTGACATTCCTGGTTGGGAAATGTTGGGGTCACCCACATGTGTGGGAAAGTAAGTGACAGCATGGGGTTGGGCCAGCTTGGAACTCTTTGTGCCTGACCTCCTGAGCTCCATATCTTATTGCAGCATAGCCAGGATGCTATACTCTTTCTTTCATACAGGGACTTCTTCTACATTTGCGACATACCATGGCCAAAGTGCAAGTCTCTGTGCACTCTACCACTTAAACTCCAGTATCTACTTGGATTTCAGTCTCCAGGGTCAATCTTTGGAGAACTTTGAATGACAGGCTGAGGAATTTAAACATAATTCAATAAACTATAAAAAGCTGTTAAAGGTCTTTGTGTAAAAATCTGATATGATAACTCAGCAGCATTAAGATTAGAAAAACAGAATAAAGAACTAAGAAAGAAAGTTTTAACAGACAGGACAAGAACAGATATATCACAGAAGCCAGAGAAGGAGGAATTTCAGGAATGAAAGTGTGATAACCAAGACTCTTCTGAGAAGATTATGCCTTAGATTCTAAGTTATGTGATAAATTATTATTTGATGATAATGGTTTCAACAGAGTAGTAAAAATGAAGGGTAGATAATGAGGAGTGAAGATGGATGTTGAAGAAGTAGAGGCAATGCCTGCAGATCACTTTGGAAAGCATGGGGTGATGGAAATGGGAGGTACTGGGGGAAGGCTGGAAGACGTCACTGGATTTAGGGAAAGGGCAGTAGCATACTTACAGTCTGAGAGGAAAGTACCAGTAGAAAAGAATAATTGCACAAGGAGGTAAGAAAGGGCACAACTGAAGAAAGACGATGTAAGAGAAGAAAGGATAAGTTTTAGGTGTGCTGTAATAACAGTGTCTAAAGCAAGAACATCTTTTGCGACCAAAATGTAAAGATGTTTAGAAAAATCATGCTTCACCAATTTATTCACTGAGGTCAGCATTTATTTCACTTTAAAATACACCTAGAATACACAATCAAAGGGATGCTTACTTTTTGTAATCTAGCCATTCTCTAGTGCTTATTTTATGCTAGTGTCTATAATTAATATCCAAATGCCTTGATGAATGTATTGGAATTGATTTAATTCAGCTCTTTGTAGTCATTCAGTCCATCTTATTCTTATAATTATGGGGGGCAGGATTAACTAGAAAATCCTCTCCTTCTATCAGGATTAAGCTCCAGCTAAATGAAAACACAAACAACACAGGACTAACTAAGAGGCAGCTATTTTCAGCAAATGTGGTGACTTTTGTAATGCAAGCCAAGTTCTGGAGTGAGACAAACAGTCATGGTGAATGCATTATGTCAAACTGGGGGGAGGGAAAAGCCTTCCTGATAGGAGGAATAATCTCTCTTTAAAAAAAGATTTAAAAATGATTAGCTTATGCTTATTTCTTAGGAGAACTAGTCCTGGTAGGAAGATTAAAAAGGAATGAAATGCCTCCTGTCCCCTTCATTTGGGGACAGAGGCAGGCATCCTCTCCTCCACATCCTGCCAGGACTGAGGGTCGTTCACCACCCAGCAAAGCTTGAGGAGCTCCACTTTGTGGCATAAGGGAAGAGCCTTATCCACTGCCAATGTGCAGAGGAGGACAGGGATGCCTGATTGTGAGACTTGGAAGATGGAAAGATAAAGGGACTCAGGAGAAGGTGCTGGAAACACCCACTGGAAGCCCTCTACTTCAAGTCTTTATTACCAAAAAGCCTAGCTAAATTAAACAGGGATTCCTAATCTCCGTTTTGCTCAGACTGAGAACCATCCTAACCACTTTCCATCAAAGAACTTCATAATCTTTTATGTTAAATTTGTTTAAAATGCTTACAGAAAATAATAAAATTACTATTAAAGCACACTTTCTTTTTCAAGATTATCCAAAGCATAGGTATGACTTACCTTGTAGAAATAGTTACAAAGCTGTCCAGGAAGGTAGCTGGTTGTCAGATATTATTTTCAAATAAATAAGTATTCCAGATATGCCTCTTTTAAAAATCCAGGAAGAAAAAATATGAATGACTGTATACTACAATGATACATGGTGAACTCTTTATATCCAACACTGATTTTTTTTTTTTTTTCTTTTAGATGGTTCACTCTCGTCACCCAGGCTGGAGTACAATGGCACTATCTCAGCTCACTGCAACCTCCACCTCCTGGGTTCAAGCAATTCTCCTGCCTCAGCCTCCCGAGTAGCTGGGATTACAGGTACCCATCACCACACCTGGCTAATTTTTGTGTTTTTAGTAGAGATAGGGTTTCACCATGTTGGCCAGGTTGGTCTGGAACTCCTTATCTCAGGTGATCCTCCCACCTCAGCCTCCCAAAGTGCTGGAATTACAGCTGTGAGCCAACCACACCTGGCCCCAACACTGATTTTCTTATCTCCTCCACAAAATCTGTTCCACCTGTGATCTTTCCCATTCGAATTAGTGGCAATTTTTATCTTCTAATTTCCCAGCCCAAGAACACTGGAGTCATCCTTGACTCCTCTCTTTTTCTCATGTCCTCCATCCAATCAGGGAATTCTACTAGCACTATTTTCAAAATATAGCCAAACTCCTACCAGCCCTTCCACCATTACATCCTTTGTTCAAGCACCAAGCAATCTCTTGCTAGATCTTCGTAATAGCCTCTCAACTGATTTTAATCATCAAACCAGCAACCAGAGTTATCCTTTCATTAGGTGAATTGAATGATGTCCTACATGAAACCCTCCAACAGCCCCCATTTTACTCAGCATAAAGCCAAAGTGCTTCGGTGGCGTCCAAGACTTGGCCCCACCTGGCCCTCCACTAACTTCCTAAGCTCGTCGTCTCGCACTTGTTCACCTCACACTGGCCAAAGTGACTTCCTTGCTGTTCTTTGGTTCTATCAAGTTTTTGTCCAAATATAGACTTAGTAAGGCCTCCTCTGACTGCAACACTAAACCTCTAGCCCTAGCATCAGTAATTCCCCTTCTCCTGCTCTTAATTTTCCTTTCATATCACTTATCACCTTCTAACACTGTCATCCCCACTAGAATGTAAAATCTATCAGAAAAGAAATTTTGTCTCTTTTGTTACTGATATATGTCTAGCATCTCGAAAAGCAACAGTAAATAATTCATGAATGTTGGTCGAATGAACAAATGAACTTGGACAAACCTCTGTATTTCATCCTGAAACATTGAATAATATTACCTACTTAGAAGGGTTGTGAGAATTAAATGGGTTAATACATGCGAGACACTTTGACTAGTACCTAGTACATGGTAAATATTCAAAAAATAGTTTAGTTATTATGCATGTTTGGCTTTACAGTAGTCACCCTTATCCATAGTTTTGCTTTCCAGTTTCAGTTACCTACCTTCACCTATGGTCCAAAATATTAAATGGAAAATTTCCAGAAATAAACAATTTATAACTTTTAAATTGCATGATATTCTGAGTATTGTTATTGTTCTACTTTATTACTTACTGTTCATCTCTTTCTGTGATGAACAGATTTCAGGTGGGGGCTTGAAACGTATCCCCCTTGGAAAAGGGGAGACTACTGTACTATAGAATCAGTCTCTTTAAAAATTATTTTTAATGTTGTTTAACTTCCATGTGAAATACATGATTTACTCTTCACCTTGATTTCTATGAAGTAGCCTCATTTACATTGTGAGATTCCAGCATTGGGGTTGTGATGAAGACGTGTTCCCAACTCTATCCAACACTAAGACCTAGTCTTTGATAAATGTTTGACTTCTCACCTCCTCCTCCACTGCCATGTACCTGGATACATTTTACCTTCAAAGAAGTCTTTCAGTAGTATGGGACTCCTGCAGGCATGTTCCTACCGTGCAGAGCATTTCCATCTTTAAAACAACAGTTCAGTCCTCAAATCTGCAGCAAGATCCTTCTTATTACTGTCTCCTGTCAGATTCTTTTCCACCTGACTATGAGACATTAGAAAAACATGGAAGTGTGCCCTCTTCTTCTCACTCAAGTATTCTCTCCAGACCCACTAATCCATTTTCATGACTTCAAGTACTCGTGGTCAACAACTCCTGCATTTATATCTCTAGTCTAGATCACTCTTTTGAGCTCTAGATCAATGCACCCCTTACCGTCCAACAATCTCCTCAATAAATCCACAGAGTATATCCCATTGGTTCTTCAAAGGCCTTACCCTAAAATGGAATTTATAATTTTCCCCTCTAAATGTACTCTTCCTCTGGAATTTGTGATCTTAGTAATCTAAGTGATCTTAGTAAATGGCACAACTTTCCTTCTAGGTCTGGCACAACTTTCCTGCTAGGTCTACAGGTCTCCATACATGGTAAACAATTCCCTATTACGCACCAGAAGTCCAGAAGGTCATTCCGATTCTTCTGTCATCCTCTTACTCCGGCACTCACCAAAGTCCAGTCCTACATGATCCTCCAATTTCTCCTCTTATTCCCATCCTCACTCCCATCATATTACTTTAAATCTTGACTATCTCTCTATTCTAGGTTACTGCAATAGCTGCCTACATGATTTTTTTCCCACTCTCCCAAATTGTTTCATTTCCCAGTCACTTTCCACACTTTAGCCACACTCTCCTTTTCTGCTTAAAATTTCAAAGGCTTCCCATTGACCTTGTGATAAAGTTAATGTGTTGGCTTTTGCTATTTCAACTTGGCTAGGCTAAACTACAGTCCCCAGTTATTCAATCAAATCTAATCAAGTTGCTACTGTGAAGGGATTTTTCAGATGTGATTGAAGCCCCTAACAATTGAATTTAAATTAATTAAAAGATTATTCTGAGTGGGCCTGACCTAATCAGGTGAGTCTTAAGAGGTTAGTCCTTTCTCAAGCCTCAAGACACCAAACAGCTTATGCCTGTGGGATTCTAGCCTTCTTGTGATCTTTACCTCCTGATGGCTTCCCTTACAGACTTTAGACTTGCTAGCCCACCCTCACATTGTGTAAGCAGTAAACATATGTATGTTTGTGTACATACACAACACACACACACACACACAGTTCTACTTCTCTAACTGGACCGTGACTGATAGAATTTTTTAAATGGCCTATAAGGCCTGGCACTATTAAACCCTGGCCTACTTTTTGAACTTATTGCTCCTTTTCTGTATCATGTAAGAATGCACTAAGCAGCAAATAAACAGAAAACCCAATTAACTTTCACCTAGAGATAGGTTTACTTTTTTCACAAGCAAGACGTTTGACCTAGCCCTGACAGAAGCACAGATTTGGAGATACTACACAACAGTGTTCCAGGGATCCCAGTGGTACTTTCTCTTCCGCAGTCTTTAGTCTCATAAAGGTTACCTCATTGTGGCAAAATGGCTACAACACTCTTGGACATCAAATCAATGTACATATAGAAAAAAAGAGGAGGTTTAAGAAAAACAGCAAAAAAATGAAAGGACAAAAAGCCTCTCTCATTGCAAGGCTTTGTGTTTTTATTAGAGAATGGTTGCTCTTTTCAGGGATTTCTCTCTATATCTCATTGGCCAGAATTGTGTCACATGGCTACCCTGACTGGAAGTTGGTGTGGGAAATCAAAATTTTAACCTCAATAGTCTCTATGATAGAGGCAGGCAACTGATAGTATTTGCCAAATTTCCTCTCTTCTCTTTTCAACTGGTTAACTCATACCTCATTCTTCAATCTCAACATAAATATCATGAGAAGTCCTTTCTCATCCCTCAGACCAGGTTGAGTTCAACTCTTTAAAACTCTTCTTTACAAGGTTTACCATACCAAAGTCAGTGTTCCTCGGTATACCATAAGCTGTCCAGTAGGGCAGAAACCAAACCTCTGGTATTCTTAGTGTTAACAAAAAACCTGCAACATATATTTGCTTCATAGTCTTGGCAGACCTGGTAAACATGGTAGGTTATGAAATAATGCCATCTGTCTCATCCACTAAGTTGTATTTTCAGGATTTCTTTGAAGCACCAGAAAATGGGAATTTAGTAAGATTATCTATAAGGCTCCTTCACTTATGACTAAAGTTTTTATTCCCTCAATGCTAAGAAAGTAGCATTATTGATTTCCAGCCTATAGGCGAAGAGAGTCACCATATAGTGAAACCACATGCACAGTTTTTGGGGCAACTCCCCTATCATAGCCTGATAGGAATACCCAAGAGGCCTGCATGTAATTGGCTGTCATCATTTACTGGGCAGATTTCTTCACAACATACAAAATAGACATAATTACAATTCACTAAAAGAGGATTTATTGAACTATAGTTATTCATCAGTTAGTTCTTTCAGAGTTCACAGAAGGCAGAAAGCTTGGTCCATTGTCTTGGGTGCTTAGATACTTTAATTGAATTGATGATGCCTTTGTTAGAACCCCGAAGAGATTTAAAGGGCAATCTAGCTGACGAGCACGATAACCAATCTACCATGTGCACCCGCACATTGAATCTTTCTAGTTCTCTCATTAGCTGGATTAGTTTGTTTGCACAGAAAAGCTTAATAAACCAGAGTTCTTATGATTATCAGGAAACTAGATACAGATTGACAAGGTTTTAATCATTTACACAGTATGATGTCTGCATCTCCTATTTCATGCATTGAAATACCTGAGAAATATCTATATCTGAATTTTTCCCATAGATGCCAGATTCAGATGATTAGAATGTAAGTTCCATGAAGGCAGAGACTTTGTTGTTATTGGCGATGATGGTGGTGTGTGTTTGTCCCACTGCTGTACTCAGAGTCCTGAGCAGTACCTGGCACGTGGGAGGCAGTCAATAAATATTTATGGAATAAATTATTATAGAGTTATGAGATGGTATTATGTTTACACCTGTCGCTCTTATCCTATTTATGTGATGAATTACATTGATTGATTTTTTAATGCAAACCAAACTTGCATATCTGGCATAAAGCCCACTTGGCAATTGAGCTAACACATTGAGCTAACCAACTCACGTGATCTAGCTTTATTAATACTTTCAAGAATACAAGCAATCAAGAAGCACAAAGAAAGAAAGAAAACGTCTGTGAAAGCCCACAGGACTCCCCAGGAACTCCCTTTCTGCATTGAAAGTGAACTTTATGGACTAGAATGATAGCTGAAGTCCCTAAGTGAAATCAGTACATCATCTTACACATTGGTGAGTCTTTGGGTTATGGAATACTTTCATTTTATACCTCAGATATTTGTGTAATCTAGGCAATATTCTCCAGTGAGCCATGCTTTAACTATTACTAGAATCTATATGTTTGTTTATGATATGCAGTCCTAAACCAGAACATCTTGTAAAGGGGATTTCACAGATAAGGACTTTACTACTAACAAATGTCATTAGCGTATTTACCCCCAAAACAACAGAATACACATTCTTCTCATCTGCACATGGCACATACTCTAAAATTGACCATGTAATTGGTCACACAATTCTTGGCAAATAAAGAAAATGCACAAAATTATACCAACCCCATTCTTGGACCATAGCACAGTAAACATAAAAATCAATACTAATAAAATCACTGAAAACCATATAATTATATGGAAATTAAACAACCTGCTTCTGAATGACTTTGGGGTAAATAATGAAATTAAGGCAGAAATCAAGAAATTCTTTGAAACTAATGAGAACAAAGATACAACAAGTCAGAATCACCGGGACACAACTAAAGCAGTATTAACATGGAATTTTATAGTGCTAAATATGCACATTAAAAAGTTAGGAAGATCTCAAATTAACAGCTTAACATCACACCTAGAGAAACTAGAAAAATAACAGCAAACCAACCTCAAAGTTGGCCGAAGACAAGAAATAACCAAAATCAGAGCTGAACTGAAGGAAATTGAGACACAAAAACCCATACAAAAGATCAATGAATCCAGAAATTTGTTTTTTGAAAGAAAAAATAAGATTGATAGACTGCTAGCTAGACTAAGAAATAAAAAAAGAGAAAAGGTCCAAATAAACACAATTAGAAATGACGAAGGGGTCATTACCAGTAACTCCACAGAAACACAGAAAAAAAAAACGATCAGAGACTACGAAGAACAATTCTATGCACACAAACTAGAAAACTTACAAAAAATGCATAAATTCTTGGAAATGCAACCTCCCAACATTGAACCAGGAAGAAATTGATTCCCTGAACAGACTAATAATGAGTTCCAAAATTGAATGAGTAATAAAAAGCTTACCAACCAGAAAAAGCCCACAACTGAATGGATTCACAACCAAATTCTACCAGTTGTATAAAGAAGAGCTGGTACCATTTTTACTGAAATTATCCCAAAACACACAAACACATACACACACACACACACAAAACTGAGGAGAAGAGACTGCTTCTAACTCATTTTATGATGCCAGCATCATTCTGATACAAAATCCTGGCAAAGATACAACAAAAAAAGAGAAAGCCTCAGGTCGATATCCTTGATTAACATAGATCATAAAAACCTCAACAAAATACTAGCAACCTGAATCCAGCAGCACTCGAAAAAGCTAATCCACCATGATCAAGTAGGCTTTATCCCTGGAATACAAGGTTTATTCAACATTGACAAAGCAATAGATGTGACTCATCACATAAACACAACTAAAGACAAAAACCACAGAATCATCTCAATAGATGCAGAAATAACTTTTGATTAAATTCAACATCCTTCACGTCAAAAACTCTCAATAAACTAGGCAATGAAGGAACATACCTCAAAACAATAAGATCTATCTATGACAGATCCACAGCTGACATCATGCTGAATGGTCAAAAGCTGGAAGCATTCCCCCTGAAAACAAGAACAAGAAAAGGATGCCCACTCTCACATTGCTATTCAATGTAGTACGAAAATTCTAGCCAGAGCAGTGAAGCAAGGGAAAGAAATAAAAGACATCCAAATAGGAAAAGAGGAAGTCAAACTATCCATGTTTGTTGGCAACATGATTCTATATCTAGAAAACTACATAGTCTTTGTCCCAAAGCACCTTGAGATGATAAACGACTTCAGCAAAGTTTCAGAATATAAAATCAATGTACAAAAATCAGTAGCATTCCTATACACCAACAACATCTAAGCCAAGACCCAAATCAGAAATACAATTTCTTTCACAATAGCCACAGAAATAATAAAATACTTAGGAATACAGCTAACCAGGGAGGTGAAAGATCTCAACAAAAAATATTACAAAACACTGCTCATAAAAAAGAGAGATGACAAAGACAAATGGGAAAACATTTCAACTTATAGATAGAAAAATCAGTATCATTAAAATGACCATACTACCCAAAGCAATTTACAGATTCAAGGATATTCCTATAAAACTACCAATGACATTCTTTACAGAATTAGAAAAAACTACTCTAAAATTCATATGCAACCAAATAATGCCCACATAGCTAAGACAATCCTAACAAAAAAGAACAAAGCTGGGTGAATCATATTATCCAACTTCAAACTATACTACAGGGCTACAGTAACCAAAGCGGCATGATACTGATACAAAAGCAAACATGTAGACCAATGGAACAGAAGAGAGGGCCCTAAAATAATGCCACACACCTACAACCCTCTGATCTTTGACAAAGTTGACAAAAACAAGCAATGGGGAAAGGACTTCCTATTCAATAAATGGTGCCGATGTCTCAGGATCCTTCAGGTGTCACTTTTCCAGCCGGAAACCTCTGTGGCTGGTGGTGCTTTTGCCCAAGTTTTGCTTGGGCCCATTGGGTTCATTTTACCCACTTGGCCAGGAAGGCTGAACTTGGCTCGTGCTACCGGCCCAGATCCCACACCTGCCAAGGGTGAGCCAGGCATGGAGCTGTGAGGAGTGTGTGAGCAAGTGAGTGCAGGGTCCAGCCACTGTCCACAGCCAGGCATGCTGGCTGCTGCAGTGGGCCAGGTGCCAGCACAGATGCCAGCTCTGTGCAAGCCTGTGACTGGATCAGATGCACCACAAGCAGCTTTTGCAGTGGGGACCAGTATCTGGACAAGGGGAATGTGGTGGTAGTGCCCCAAAACTTGGAGATGCCAGAAACCGCAGAGTTCCAAAGAGGGTGTCACAAACCTGGCTTGGGGAGCCCCTAGGTCTGGGCTCCCCGAAAGGCAACAGCCCTTCTTTCTTTGTCATTGCCCACAGCATGGTGAGAGGTGGTAGTGGGGTGGTGGGGAGGGGCTTGTTTCAGCTCTGTTTTTGTTAGTTCTTTCAGTCTCCCTATTCATTGAGTCCCAAATTCTTGTCCCGTGTCCAGGAAGAATGAAGTACACAGACAGCTGCAGGGTGAACAAGGCAGAAATAAGCTTTATTGAGTAACAGAACAGCTCTCAGGAAACCCAAAGTGGGTAGCTCCTTTCCACAGGAAAGTAGTTCTGACAAGTGCAGCCCTCAGTGGAGAGGAGACCTAGAGTGGGTAGCTTCTATCTGCAGGCAAGTCATCCCGATAAGCATCCAGCTCTCAGCCAAGAGGAGACCCAGAGTAGCCTTTCCACAGGCAGATGGTCCCAATGAGTCAAGGAGACCTGATGTGGGTAGCTCCTTCCTGCAGTTAGTAGTTCCAATGTCTGTGTGAGGCTGGCCAGGTCCAGGATTTTTATGGGCTCAGAAAGGAGGAAGTGCATGCTGATTGGTCCATAGGTGGCCATGGGCAGGCCCAAAAAAGCATCATAAGTTCTGACTGCCAGCCATGGACTCCACCTGGAACTGACAGCTCAGCCCCCAGACTTCAGGTTGTCCCTGGCTTGAAGAGGGTGCTTCACTAGGGACCCTCCCCTTTCTACCCAAGAGTCTGTCTGCCTCCTGAAACCATCAATCATGTTGTCCTTGGCACCCAGGCAGTTCATGCCAAGGCGTGCCTGCAGACCCATGCCAAGTTGCCTTCAGACCTCCTGGCATCCCTCACACACTTGTCGGTACCCAGAGTTTGGAGGGGGCCAAGGCATCAAGGGGCTAGTGTGTCAGCACTGCCCTGAGTATGTACACACCTGGCCAGGTTGTGACAGCACCTGGGCTTGGCCACAACTTTACTCCACCCCAGAGTGAGTCCTGGGAGAGTGGGGAGGCCAGGGAGCAGGAGCAGGCACTTCCAAGCCTGTGGCAGCTGGGGGATCTTCCTGGGCCCCCAAGAGCACAGGGATGCCTGGGTCAGGAGACACAGCTGGGTGGCTGCAGCTGTGCCTGGAAGCTCGGGGCTCCTGCCCCTTGACTCAGTAGGGGTTGATGTTCCTGCCTGTTCTTGGCCCCTGCCAGTCCACAGAGCATGCAGCCCTAGCCACGCCTTCCCCACTACAGCTGGCATCTTTGCAGCAGCCACTCCAGTTGGGCCACCACTGCCATAACTGGAATAATTGGCTAGTCATTTGCAGAAGATTGAAACTGGACCCCTTCCTTGCACTGTACAAAAATCAACTCAAGATGGATTAAAGACTTAAATGTAAAACCCAAAACATAAAAACTCCAGAAGATAACCTAGGAAATACCATTCTATACACAGGACCTGGCAAAGATTTCATGATGAAGATGCCAAAAGCAATTGCAACAAAAACAAAAATTGACAAATGGGACTTTGTTAGACTAAAGAGCTTCTGCATAGCAAAAGAAACTGTCAACCTACAGAATGGGAGAAAATGTTTGCAAACTATGCATCTGACAAAGGTCTAATATCTAGAATCTTTAAGAAACTTAAATTTACAAGAATAAAACAACCCCATTAAAAAGTGGACAAAGGACACGAACAAACACTTTTCAAAAGAAAACATGTGGGGTATATGTGCAGGTTTGTTATATAGGTACATTGCGTGTCACAAGGGTTTGGTGTACAGATTATTTCATCACCCAGGTATAGTATAGTACCTAATAGATATTTTTTCAATCCTCACCCACCTTCCCAAATCCACCCTCAAGTAGAGTCTGTTGTTCCTTTTTTTGTGTTCATATGTACTCATTGTTTAGCTCCCACTTATAAGTGAGAACATCCAGTATTTGATTTTCTGTTCCTGCATTAATTCACTCAGGATAATGGCCTCCAGTTCAATCTATGTTGCTGCAAATAACATTATCTCATTCTTTTCTATGGCTGTAAGTATGCCATGGTGTATATGCACACATTTTCTTTATCCAGTCTAATATTAATGGGCATTTAAGTTGGTTTCATGTTTTTGATATTGTGAAGACTGCTGCAATGAACATATGTGTGCATGTGTCTTTATGGTAGAAAAATTTATATTCTTTTCGGTATATACCCAATAATGAAATTGCTTGTTTGAATGTAATTCTGTTTTTAGTTTTTTGAGGAATCGCTACACCACTTTCCACAATGGCTGAACTATTTTACATTCCCAGCAGCAGTGTATAAGCATTCCCTTTACTCCACAACCTCACCACCATCTGTTATTTTTGACTTTTTAATCATCCCGACTGGTATGAGATGGATCTCATTGTGGTTTATTTGCATTTTTCTAATGATAGTGATGTTAAGAGTTTTTTCATATGCTTATTGGCCACATGTATGTCTTCTTTAGAAAAGTGTCTGTTCATGTACTTTGTCCACTTTTTAAATAGGATTGTTTCATTCTTATAAATTTAAGTTTCTTAAACATTCCAGATATTAGACCTTTGTCAGATGCTTTCTCCCATTCTGTAGGTTGTCTGTTTACTATGTTAGTACTTTCTTTTGGTATGCAGAAGCTCTTTAGTTTAACGAAGTCCCATTTGTCAATTTTTATTTTTTGCGATTGCTTTCAGCATCTTCATCATGAAATTGATAGGGACAGGAGGCAGGGAAATTCTGAGAAGAGGAGGGTGGGGGGTCACCAGTGAGGGCCCTACCCTCAAGCCAAAAAACCTGATACCATGGCCCAAAGTGAGAACATACACCCCTGTTTTCTGGCTCCAATGTTGCCTCTTCCAAAACCACCCATGACTTGCCCCACCCCCAATCCTGTGCCCATAAAAACTCCAGGCTCAGCTGACACAGAAGAGGAGAAGAGCAGCTGGATGTTGGAGACTACAAATGGACATAAGAGAGAAGTATTTTGACTTCCAAGGGACAGCTTGATGACATAGCTTCGGAGAGAAGTCTGGCTGGGGATGGTGGATTGGGGACTTCCTGCTCCACCCCATTTTAAGCTCCCCCTCCCACTGAGAGCCACTTTCATCAGCAATAAAATCTGCTGATTTACCATTTTCAATTTGTTCATGCAACCTCATTCCTCCTGGATGCTGGACAAGAACTCAGGTGCCACAAGTGTGGGTACAAAGGCTGTCACACTGACCCTCCACTGAGCTATTAACACTTAAGCCATCCACGGCAGCAAAGCTGAAAGAGCACCGTAGCACTTCCTCTGGGGCTTCAGGGGTTGCAGACACACCCCAGATACTAGATGATTATAGTTTTCATAAGTTTTTGGCGTGTGTTTCTGGCATGCTATTAACTGTCTGTAAGGGTGTTTTCTGTTCCTTTTTTTAAATTTATTTAAAAATTTTTTATAATATCAAATTATGATCATTTTCTATGCCTCAGAAAATTAGTTTTTCACTACTTTTAAGAAAGAAAGATGGGCCAAAATATCTTTTCTATTAGCTTCTTGGCTCGAAGCTTCATTTTCTGTTGTTTTCTCTGAAGGATATATCCTCCTATCTGCTGAGATCTGTTTCCTGTATCCCCTTCATCATTTCTTCTGGATCTTCTCTTTGCTATACTCTCATTGTCCTTGTCCTGCTCAATCTGGATTCTACTCTTGGTAGTTTCTCTTTGGTGTGGTGCTTTGTCCTAGAAGTGAGCTTCATTTTGTTCAAGGGGTACAAACCACTCTAGCCTATACAACTTATTATGGTCCCCTAACACTTACCTTACGTATAAATTAGATACTATGTGCCCTTCCACTTTTAGGAGCTGTTTCCAGATGCCTGGTGTGCTTTGCAGTGAGAATTTATTGGCATTTGAGGATTCTTCTGTTTCAGGGCGATTGAAAACTCCATTGCCTTTTCTCCACATCTCCTGCATGATGTTATAATACCATATGACTTTCTTAGCTCTTAATTATTTGTCTCTACACATTCTGGTGTTTTGGAGTACTTGGGGAAACCTTGTCATCCAGTGTTGCTGTAAATATTCTCTGTGGATTTTTGTTTTATGATCATAGTTGATCTATTTGTTTTGTAGAGAAATTCAAGGGAATTCCAAATCAACTTGTTACCATATTCCCATTCTCTCTTAAACTTAGTTTAATCAGACTTTCACCCCAAATTTACACCAAAATTCTCTTGTAAATCTCATCAATAATCCCCATGTCCCTAACTTAATGGTCTGTTTTCTTATTATTTGACTTTCCCAGAGGCATTTAAATAAATTTTATCACATTTTCTTCCTTAATATTCTCTGTAAATTCAGTCTCCAGGACACCACTCTCTTGGTTTTCCACCTATTTTACTGGTTGATCCTGCATATTTCTCTTTGACAGTCTCTTTTTTCCTCCAGTCTCCTCTTTTCCCCAACCTCTTAATGTTACAGCCTGCTATGTATGAACTGAATTGTGTACTCTAAAAACTAAATCCCAATGTGATGGTGTTTGAAGATCAGGTCTTGGGGAGGCAATTAGGGTTAGATGAGGTCATGAGGGTAGGGCCTTTATCATGGGATTGGTGGAAAAAAGAGAGAGCAAGACAGATGACTCCCTCTGCTGTGTGAGGACATTGCAAAAAGCAGGTCATCTGCAGGTATGAAGAGAGCCCTTGCCAGAAACCAGTTGGGCAGGCACCTTGATTTGGACTTCTCAGCCTCCAGAACTGTAAGAAATAAATGTCCATTGTTTAAGCTACCCAGTCTATGGTACTTATTAGAGCTGCCTCTTAAAGAAATAAAGAGAAACCAAGGTGTATTTTTCTCACTCTTCCACATCACTTAACATAACGCTTTTGACACCAGATGTGTGTGGGGTTTTACACACACACCAAGCGATCACTTCTCCAGCATACACTAGCAGGATGTCCTCTAATTCAGTTCAGTTCTGATACTGTCTACCTGGAGATAGTGTCAGATCCTACAGGTTAAGGGCTCAGTCCCACAAGACTGCCTCCTATTCAGATGCCAGATGCAAGTAGTAGGTTGTCATCTATACTTCTGACTCACCAGCCTGGCTCTAAATTGGAGGTTCCCGTGACATCCTCAGTTTTTATTAACATGCTATGACAGCTCATAAAACTTGGGGAAACACTTCACTTACATTTAGCAGTTTATTAATAAAGAATACGATAAAGGATACTAATGAACAGCTGGATAGACAGGGCAAGGCACGTGGCAGGGGTGTAGAGTGTTCATGTCCTCTCAGTGTGTGCCAGCCTCCAGCTCCATATGTTCAGCAATCCAGAAGCTTCCTGAACCTAGCCCTTTTGGGCTTTTATGGAAGCTTCATTATGTAGGCCTAATTTATTACATCATTAGCCATTGATGATCAACTCAATTTTTAGCCCCTCTTCACTCCCCAGAGGTTGGGGGGTTGAACTGAAAGTCCTAACCTTCTACTCATGCCTTGGGCTTTCTGGAAAACATCTCCCTTTCTGAAGCTATCTACGGGCCACCAGTCACCAATTATCTTATTAGCATATAAAACATACTCTTGGCTGGGCACAGTAGCTCGTGCCTATAGTCCCAGCACTTTGGGAGGCCGAGGTGGGCCGATCACAAGGTCAGGAGATCGAGACCATCCTGGCCAACATGGTGAAACCCTGTCTCTACTAAAAATACAAAAATTAGCTGGGCGTGGTGGTGCACACTTGTAGTCCCAGCTGCTTGGAAGGTTGAGACAGGAGAATCACTTGAACCTGGGAGGTGGAGGTTGCAGTGAGCCGAGATTGCACCACTGCACTGCAGCCTGGTGACAGAGTGAGACTCCATCTGAAAAACAAACAAACAAACAAACAAACAAAACCATACTCTTATAACTCTGGAGATTCCAAGAGTTTTAGGAACTCTGTGCCAGGAAACTGGACAAAGACCAGAAGCTACGTGAAATTTCACAATATCGCACAGCCCCAACAGGCAAATAAACAACTTATTTATTTTTAGCACTGAATAATATTCCTTTGTCTGATGTACCACACTCTACTTATCCATTTATCTACTGAAAGCATCTTAGTTGCTTCCAAGTTTTGGCCATTATGAATAAAGCTGCCTTAAACATCCATGTGCAGGTTTTTGTGTGGCTGTAAATTTTTTATTTCTTTGGGGGAAATAATAAGGAGCGTGATTGCTGGATTGTATGGTAAGAGTGTGTTTAGTTTTGTAAGAATTTGCCAAACTGTCTTCCAAAGTGGCTGTACCATTTTGCATTCTCACCAGGAATGAATGAGAGTTCCTGTTGCTTCAACATCTCTCCATTTATTTAGTTTTCTTATTTTTTCATCAGAATTTGTTGTTTTCCTCATGTAGATCTTGTACATATTTTGTTAGATTTATACATAGGTATTCCGTTTCTTGGAATGCTAATGTAAATGGTATTGTGTTTTGAATTTTAAATTCCAATTGTTCACTATTTATACATGGGAAAGTGATTGAGTTTTCTGTAGTAATCTTGTATTCCCCAACCTTGCTATAATGATTTATTACTTCCAGAACATTTTTTATTGGTATTTTTGACTTTCTAGATAGACAATCATGTCTTCTGTGAACAAAGACTGTTTTATTTCTTCTTTCAAAACTTGTACACATTTTATTCCCTTTTATTGTCCTATTGCATTAACTAGCACAACACTGAAAAAGACTAGGGGGAGAGGATATCATTGCTTTGTTCCTGATCTTAGTGGAAAAGGTTCTAGTTTTTCACCATTAAATATGATGGTAGCCATAGGTTTTTTGTTGTTGTTGTTGTTTTGAAACAGAGTCTCGCTCTTGTCACCCAGGCTGGAGTGCAGTGGCGCCCTCTCGGCTCACTGCAACCTCTGCCTCCTGGGTTCAAGCGATTCTCCTGCGTCAGCCTCCTGAGTAGCTACAGGCATGCGCCATCATGCCTGGCTAATTTTTGTATTTTTAGTAGAGATGGGGTTTCATCATGTTGGCAAGACTGGTCTTGAACTCCTGACCTCAGGTGATCCACACGCCTTGGCCTCCCAAAGTGCTGGGATTACAGGCGTGAGCCACAGGGCCTGGCCACCATAGTTTTTTGTTTTTGTGTGTGTGTGTGTGTGTTTTATAGCTATTCTTTATTGAGTTCATAAGTGCCCCTCTGTTTCTAGTTTGTTGAGAGTTTGTGTTTTTTTTTTTTTTTTTTAACATGAGTGGGTGTTGAATTTTAACAAATGTTTTTTCTGCATTTATTAATATGATCATGTGATTTTTCTTCATTAGCCTGTTGATGTAATGGTCTTTATTAATTGATTTTTTAATGTTGAGCCAGTCTTGCACACCTACAATAAATCCAACTTGGTCATGGAGTATAATTCATTTTATACATTGATATATTTGATTTGCTAAGATTTTGTTGAGGATATTTGCATCTACATTCATGAGAGATATTGGTCTGTATTTTTCTTCTCTTGTAAAGTCTTTGTCTTATTTTGATAGTAAGACAATGCCAGCATCATAGAGAGTGTATTAGTCCATTTTTTTCATGGCTACAAAGAAATACCCAAGACTGAGTAATTTATAAAGGAAAGAGTTTTAATTTAGTCACAGTTCTGCACTGCTGGGAGGTCTCAGGAAACTGATAATCATGGTGAAAGGCAAAGGGGAAGCAAGGCACATCTTACATGGCAGCAAGATGGAGAGAGACAGCAGGGGAAACTGTGACTTTTAAACCAGAAGGTCTCGTGAGAACTCTCTTACTATCATGAGAACAGCATGGGGAAAACCGTCCCTATGATCTAATCATTTCCCACCAGGTCCCTCCCTCAGCATGTGGAACATGTGAGGATAACAATTCGAGATGAAATTTGGGTGGGGAAATACAGCCAAACCATATCAGAGAGTTAGAGAATATTCTTCTATCTTCCAAATGTACAGAATTGCTACAAATTCTTCCTTAAATATTTGGTAGAATTCACCATTGAATCCATCTGGGCCTGGTGCTTTCTGTTTTGGAAGCTTATTGATTATTGATTCAATTTTAAAAATAGATATATGTGTATTTAGATTGTCTGTTTCTTTTTGTGAGAATTTTAGCAGATTGTGTGTTTCAAGGAATCGCTTCATATTAAATTTGTGAGCATCTAGTTGCTCATAATATTTATCACCCTTTTAATATACATGGGATCTATAGTGATGTTCTGTCTCACTTCTGACATTAGTAATTTGTGTCTTTTCTCTCTCTCTGTTTTTTTAAATCAGCCTGCCTAGAAACTGATCGACTTTATTGATCTTTTCAAAGAACCAGCTTTCGGTTTTGCTGATTTTTTCTATTGATTTCCTATTTTTAAATTTTATTGTTTTCTGTCCTAATTTGTATTACTTCTTTTCTTTTTCTTACTTTGGCATTAACTTGCTCTTCTTTTTCTAGTTTTCTAGGGTGGAAACTTTTATTATTAATTTTAGATCTTTCTTATTTTCTACTATATGCATTTAGTGCTATACATTTTCCCCTAGGCACTGCTTTGGTGCATTTCACAACTTTTGCTAGGTTGTATTTTCATTTTCATGTAGTTTTAAATAGCTTTAAATTTCTCTTGAGATTTCTTCTTTGACCCATGTGTTATTTATAAATGTGTTGTTTAGTTTCCACGTATTTTAGGATTTTCCAGTTAACATTGTTATTGATTTCTAGTTCAATTCCATTGTGGTCTGAGACAGACATTGTATGGTTTCCATTCTTTTAAATTTGTTAAGGTGTCTTGGTGAATGCTTCATGTGAGCTTCAGAAGGATATGTATTCTGCTGTTGTTGGATGAAATCGTCTATAGATATCAATTATATTCATTTGATTGATGGTGATGTTGTGTTCAACTATATCCTTACTAACTTTCTGCCTGCTGGAGACATTTTTGATAGAGGGATATTAAGGTGTTGAACTATAATAGCGAATCCATCGATTTCTCCTTGCTGTCCTATCAGTTTTTGCCTCATAAAGTTTGATGCTCAAAACGTGTTAGGCAGATACACATTAAAGATTGTAAGATCTTGGAGAATTGACTGTTTTACCTTTATGTAATGCCCCTCCTTATCTCCGATAACTTTTCTTGCTTCGAAGCCTGCTCTGTCAAAAATTTTTACAGTCATGTGTCACTTAATGATGGAAAAAATGTTTCAAAAAATGCATAATTAGGCAATTTTATCATTGTGCAAATGTCATAGAGTGTACACAAACTTAGGTGGTATAGTCTATTGCTCTTAGGCTATAAACCTGTACAACATGTTAATGTGCTAAATATTGTGGGCAGTTATAACAAAATGGTATTTTCGTATCTAAACACAGAAAAGGCACAGTAAATACACAGTGTTATAATCTTATGAGACTACTGTTGTATATGTGGTTCATCACTGACCAAAATGTCACCAGGTGGCACATGACTGTATGTCTACTACTGCTTTCTTTTGATTAGTGTTAGCCTGGTATATTTTTCTCCATCCATTTACTTTTAATCTAATATATGTCTTTATATTAAAGTGTGTTCTTATAGACAACATATAGTTAAGTCTTGTTGTTTGATCCATATGACAAGCTCTAGTCTTTTCATTAGTGTATTTAGATCACTGATATCCAATGTGATTATTTATGTAGCTGGATTAACATTTACCATATTTGTTACTGTTTTCTCTTTGCTACCCTTGTCCTCTGTTTCTAACTTTGTCTTCCACTCTTTCTTTGATTTTTGTGGTTTTATCATTTTATATGATTACATTTTATCTCCTTTCTTAGTATATACATTATACTTCTTTTTAACTTCTTTTAATGGATGTCCTAGAGTTTGCAAAATGAAATAAAAATAAAATAGCTTTTATTTTTTGTCACATTACTGCTATTCATTTCTTGTACATAAGCATTCTAAACACATATATACACATAAGATAATTGTATAATTGAATACGTTGTTGCTATAATTTTGAACTATTATAGGCTAGATCAACTAAGAATAAGAAAGATAAAAGTTCTTAGTTTACCTTCACTTATTTATTTTTTGATGCTCTTCCTTTCTCTATGTAGATCTGAGTTTCTGATCTACATTATTGTTCTTCTTTCTGATAAATTTCTTTTAATATTTCTTGCAAGGTGGGTCTACTGGTAGCAAATTACCTCGAGTTAGTTTATCCGAGAAAGTATGTATTTTTCCTTTACTTTTGAAAGATAATTTCACAGGTTACAGAATTCTAAGTTGGTGGGGCTTTTTCCCCTCAACACTTCAAATATTTTACTTCACTTACTGTTTGCTTGCCTGGATTCTGAGAAGTTAGGTGTAATTCCTATCTGTGTTCTTCTACGTAGAAGGTGTATTTTCCCTCTGGCTTTTTTCAGGATTTATTTGATTTTCTGCAGTTTGAAAATGATATACCCAGGTGTAGTGTTCGTTTTGTTTGTGTTTTGCACTCATCCTGTTTGGTGTTCACTGAACTTCCTGGATCTGTGTTTTGGTGTCTGACATTGATTCGGGGAAATTCTATCATTATTATTTCAAATATTTCTTCTCTCCTGTCTTTCTTCTCCTTTTGGAACTCTCATTAAACATATTGATGCCTTCTGTAGTTTTCCCACAGTCCTTGGACATTCTGTTATTTTATTATCAGTCTTTGTTCTCTTTGCTTTTTCATTTTAGATGTTTCTATTGGCATATTTTCAAGCTCAGAGACTTTCAGTCTCAGTTGTGTTTAGTCTACTAATAAACCCATCAAAGGCATTCTTCATTTCTGTTACAATGTTTTCTATATCTAGCATTTCTTTTGCTTCTTTTTTAGATTTTCATCTCTCCGCTTACATTGCCTATCTGCTCTTGCATGCTGTCTACTTCAGTCATTAGAGCCTTTAGCATATTGCTCATAGTTGTTCCAAATTCTCAGTCTGAAAATTCCAGCATCCCTGCCATGTCTGGGTTCTGATGTATGCTCTATCTCTGCAAATAGTGGGTTTTTCTTTCTTTCTTTCTTTTAACCTTTTAATATGCTTTGTAATTTTTTCTTGATAGCTGGACATGATGTGCCAGGTATAAGGAACTGTTGAGGCTGGGCACGGTGGCTAACACCTGTAATCCCAGCACTTTGGGAGGCCAAGGTGGGTGGATTGTCTGAGCTCAGGAGTTCGAGACCAGCCTGGACAACACAGGGAAACCCCATCTCTACTAAAGTACAAAAAAATTAGCCAGGCATGGTAGCATGCGCCTGTAATCCCAGCTACTCAGGAGGCTGAGACAGAATTACTTGAACCTGGGAGGCAGAGGTTGTAGATCTTGGTTGTGGTGAACCAAGATCATGCCACTGCACTACTACACTCCAGAGCGAGACTCCATCAGAAAGAAAGAAAGAAAGAAAACGGTTGAAATAGGCCTTTAGAGGTATGATGGTAAGGTGTGGGGGAAGGGAAGTCTTGTCTTCTTAGGTCTGTCTTTAAGTGAGCCTGTGCCTCTGGACTGTGAACTTCACAAATGCTTCTCAATACCCCTTTCCCCCCATCTGGATGGGACAAGGATGGTTAGAGGGAACTGGAGTTGGGTATTTCCTTTCTCCCATGTAGACAGCTGCAACTGGCTGGAGTTGGGTATTTCCCTTCCGCTAGGACAGTTAGGCTCTGATAAAACCCCAGGAGGTTATACTCTGGTGAAATAATTTCTCTTGAAGCCAGGCCTTTTTAGGAAGCACACAATACTCTGATGTATTTCAAAATGATTTCTTTTCCCCTCCCGCT
Organism: Mandrillus leucophaeus; assembly: GCF_000951045.1. Lineage (NCBI taxonomy): Eukaryota > Metazoa > Chordata > Mammalia > Primates > Cercopithecidae > Mandrillus > Mandrillus leucophaeus. The sequence continues at coordinate 1,668,480 of NW_012103243.1, forward strand.
GCTGGAAGCATTAGGAGATTTTTCTGTGATATTTACTCTGAAAACCTAGATGAACTCCCAGAGGTAAAACACAAAATGTAGGGGTCTCCCTATGACTGAGCCCCCTGGAATTTTTAACTCTTAGACTCTCCATACGGAGCCTCCAGCAGTTCATCAATCAAAGTTCAGGATTTTGATGTTCTTCCCCAGCATTGATTCCCTGGGCAGTTTCTACTTTTGAGTATCTGCCCCAGTACCCCATGTCTCCCTGTATTCACGGTCTTTCTCTCCAATCTTGGGGGTAGCAGTTTGCCCTGTGCCCTTACCTCTCTTTTGAATCCAAAAAGAGTTGATTTTTCAGTCTTTTTAGCTTTGTTCTTGTTGTTAGGACAGACTGGAAGCTTCCAAACTCCTTACCAGCAGAAGCAGAAACCAGAGTTTATGTGTAAGTTTTTTTTAAAATTCTGAGCAGTAAGGTATGATATAGTTCAATAATGTTCTCATTTTACCTGCATTGATTACTTTGATGCGTGTGTGTGTGTGTGTTTGTGTGTGTGTGTGTGCCTCTGCTTGGTTTGACCTTCATGCCAAGCTTGTTTGCTTGAGGGTTTACCGAGATCATTGTGACATGGGCATTGCTATTTCCATCTGAGACCTTCAGGGGGATGTAACTTGATTAGAAATTTAGGAGGTAACAGAGCTGCATTAGAGACCCAGGCCTTTCTAAAACCAAAATCCATGAGTCTGTACTATCCCACTCCACCTGAGAATAAAAAGAAGCAGCAGAGACAAGTGTGAAACATGCCAACCCCTCCTATTTAGTATTGATATTTGTGAAAATCCTCAGCCTTGAGTATAATTTCATTTTCTGGTCACAGTTCATAGTTAAAATAAGTAGGCATTATCAACAATAGCTACCTATGATATCTTATTAATTCTAAGAGGTGTCATTTCTTTATGGTTAATATCTCTGAAATCAAGATGTAGTTTATGATGGCATCTTATATTTGATGAAATCTAGTAATATTTTTTAGGTGTTTATTAAGCATTAGACACCATTCTAATTGTTTAATACTCCCATTAACCCTACATGGTGGTGAGATTGTTAACCTCATTTTGGAGGTAAAGAAGCTGAGTCATAGAAAGATTAGCATGATCAAGGCCATGCTAATCTTGTATGCAACAGCAATGAGATTTGTACCACGAGGGTGGGCTTCAGAGGTTGTGTTCTTAACCAAAAAACACATGGAAGCTACTCTTTGCTCTCAAGAAAGAAGGGAGACTGGGCCTACTCAAGACTGAAAAAAGACCTAAACTCAAAGGTTTAATAAAAGTTGACTGCATTACCTAAACATAACTTCCTTTTCTTGCTGTCATATCTTCCTTCCAAATGTTCTAGCAGTGCTTTCTCATCCAAGATGTCAGGTCAGTTTCCACGGTGTTAAACACTATGGGAAGTAGGAAAGGAGAAAGAATCAGGTGTCAGAAGAATGTAGTCCTGGAAAAGTTCTGACTCAGTGTTTTGCTACCTGAAGGCAACTTTGCAGCTTACCAATGGGCAACTTGGCAACTTATCTAGGATATGCTACAAGTCTGACTTCTAGAATTCTGAATTACTTTCCCTCCCATGCTTTCTGGTCCTGAATTCAGTGGAAAATTTATTTTTTGTTTTGTGCTGAAACTAGGGAAGGAGAACTGAATTAGGGAAGTTGAGAATTGTTCCAATCATCCTGCTATACCTTCCAAACTCTGGTTACAATGAACATTAAAAAAAAAAAAAAAAAAAAAAAAAAAAAAAAACAAAGCCTCTACAGATGTAGTTCTCATGATAAATCACTTTTTAATCAGTCATAATTTTGCATTAAGTGCTGAATAAATGCCCTTTGTTTCATACTTAAACTGTCAGTTACGAACATGGGGAGGGCAGACTAGTGCCTATCATTAGAGCAGAGAAAAATCAATACCATTTTTAATTAAAGGCAGGCACAGTCGGGTTTTAAGACAAGCAAATGTCCTTGTCAGATCATCTCCCCTTTAAACTCTTTCAGAAGTTCAGTTCAGAAGCTAAGAACATTCAAATCCTGGAAGACAGTGACACAAATGCTTTGGGGGAGAGGGGTAGGCAAACAAATGAAGATGACAGAAGGAAACACTGGGAAATGTATGCTTTTCACTCAGCCTGCCCTAAGGGGCAATCTTAAGGTATGATAAAATGTAGATGCTGGTTTATGCTACTGAGGTGATCTTTTCACTTGCAGACTAAAAGAGGATGGAAGGACAGTCAAACAGACATTCTTGTCAGTCATATTTTATTATGGTTTAGAAGCCAGCACATTGCTTTTTTGTTAATGCTTCCTTTCACATTATATTTTACAGCTTGGAATTTTCTGACTTTGTAGAGCAAGATTCCAGTAATACAGAACTCAAAGTGTTTTATAACCTAATGGCAGAAGTGCCATTCCATCACTTTTGCTATATTCTATTTGTTAAAAGCAAGTCACTAGACCAGTCCATACTCAAGGGGAAAGGATTACACAAGGGTATGATTACCATGAGGTGGCTCAGTGAGGACCCCCTTGAAAGCTCCCTGACTCAGACCTTGATATCAAGAAGCATATAGTCTATTTAGAGAGAAAATACAAATACATTTAGAGCAATTTGAGAAAAAGAAAAGGTAACATTTAATCAAATCCCCAAATGTGACAGAGTCAATGAGTTCTAGAGATAGGAAGGATGGAAATGACATGGAAATAATTTAATTAATGAAGGCTGATGGCACTTTGATAAAGGTGCAAAGCTATTCAGAACAATATTACTTTTTTGCTTCTGGTTATGTAAGAATTACTATGTAAAGGACCCTCAGAGGCTCTTCCTAGTTTTCAGAGTTTTTATAGACCATGTGCCTACCTTCTAGTTATTGTTATTTTCTTCTTAGGATGAGAATTCAAACTAAGGCTGGTTTTGTAGGCAATGCTTTTACCAATCCTGATTTTATCAATCCTAATCTTTATGATTCTAAGTAATTTTTTTTTTTTTTTTTTTTTTTTGAGACAGAGTCTTGCTCTGTTGCCCAGGCTAGAGTGCAGTGGCGCTATCTCGGCTCATTGCAACCTCCGCCTCCCAGGTTCAAGTGATTCTCCTACCTCAGCCTCCTAAGTAGCTGGGATTACAGGCACCTGCCACCACATCTGGCTAATTTTTGTATTTTTAATAGACATGGGATTTTGCCAAGTTAGCCAGGCTGGTTTTGAACTCCTGACCTCAAGTGATCCACTCGCCTCAGCCTCCCAAAGTGCTGGGATTACAAGTGTGAGCCACCACACCTGGCCCAGTATTTTTTTTTAATTCATCTCAAAACAGCTTAAGGATGAGAATTCCAACTGAGGCTGGTTTTGTAGGCAATGAATGCTTTTACCAATCCTAATTTTACCAGTCCTAATCTTTATTCTAAATTACTAAGTACTTTAAAAAAAAAAATCCATCTCAAAATAGCTTAAGAATAAAATATGGTCCAGCAGTTCACATAATTCAAAGGTCCAGAGATAAGTTAAACCTCAGGTTCTGTGTGATCAGGAACCTAGCTCCTGATTCTGGGGTTTTCTGAGCTCTGTCTCCTTACTGTGTGGGCCTCATTTTCAGGTAGTTTCCATCCTACAGTCAAGGTGGCTATTGACGGCAACCAGGGCAACGTACAATCTTATTCACATTCAGAAGTCCCTGTATGCCCTTCACCACAAACTCCACATATTGTTTTCACATTAGCCACTAATTTCTGTCTTAATTCCAATGTTTCTGTGAAACCCAACAAAAATGGGCCCTATTTTAAATAACATCTTCATACAGGACAGGAGCAGGATGCATAAAATCCACTACGCAGTTCATAAGTCACTAGCACACTTTTGTTGTTGTTGTATTTAAATCACTTTTTTTTAAAGGGTGTTGCACATTTCATGCATACTGCCCTTAGATCCAAGCAGAAGGCCCCTGTTCTGACTCAATGTCTGTAACCCCCATTCCTCCACCCATTTTGGCGACCTCTCCTCAAAACTTTGGAGGTCTAGCCCGTTGTCTGGAACCAAGCAGGGCACCCAGGGTTCCTGTTTCTGCCTTTTTTGGGGACTCTCTGACCCCCCACCCAGCCAGGTCAAGAGGATGCTGCAGAGAATGGCACCCGAAGTGGTGCCCATGTGCTAATTTTGGGTGACTCCCTTTCATGTCAGGCTCACAGAAGAATTAAGGGGTGTGGCGTACAACCCAATTCTCTCTGTTAGAGCTGAGCCTCTCTTCCAACCACAGTGCTGCTTCCAAGGGGAGCAGGCTTCCTTGTCCCTTATTCTGTGCGCCCCAGTGCTGGCACCTAAGGCGGTCACTCACTCTCTCCGCAGATGCCAGGCAACCCCGGGATGGCCACTGCTCCACCAAATCAACAGGCTCCCCCAGCTGAGTCAGCAGATGCTCCTGATGTGGCTCTCCATGCAGGCCTTCCCTGAGTTTGCCTCAAAGGACAGACATTTCTTATGAGAATGTGCCTACTTTTCTTGGGCCACCCAGCAGACGTTGTATGGCAGGGGTGTGGTCAACAGTGAAGGATCACATTTTAGGAATGTAGAAATTACAGCCCAGGATTCAGGAGAAGTCATGGCTGGAAGATTTATTTGTGTGTATAATTCTGATTAGTAAATTTGACCAGAAAATGAAATATTGTTTACATTTTCCTGCATACTCTGTATGTCTTGAATTTGCAGTCATCCTCAATGAAACATAGTGAACAACCTTTGAGAGAGTCGTTGGAAACCAGCATTCATTGGTAGCACCATGGATGATGTAAACAGCATTGAGTAAATGATATTAGAAAACTACAGAAACAGGCCGGGTGTGGTGGCTCACTCCTGTAATCCCAGCACTTTGGGAGGCCAAGACGGGCGGATTACCTGAGGTCAGGAGTTCAAGACCAGCCTGGCCAACATGGTGAAATCATGTCTCTACTAAAAATATAAAAATAAACCAGGCATGGTGGTGGGTGCCTGTAATCCCAGCTACTTGGGTGGCTGAGGCAGGAGAATCGCTTGAACCTGGGAGACGGAGGTTGCAGTGAGCTGAGATTGTGCCATTGCACCCTGGCCTGGGCGACAGAGTGAGACTGTCTTAAAAAAAAAAAAAGGAAAAGAAAAAAGAAAACTACAGAAACAAAGATCTACATTGTTTCAATGCAAGCAGATTCTGAAGAACTGTGGCATTTTAAGCCATCAAAGTAGCATTTCTACTTTTTTCTTATGAAGGGAGATATAAAATTAGCTGAGAAGGTAGCATTTGACATTAAAGAACACAAAGAGATGGTTCCTGGACTTAAACAGGCATTGATGATACCTATCCATGAAGAGAATCTCCATGTACTCTGATTGAACAATAAACAAATATGTGTCTATTCTCTAGCCATCAATTCTAAATCTTCATTAATATACCACTATATCTCACACGGGCTCATTTAATTTTTAATCCAATTGTTTATATAGACAAGAACCCCATAAAAAAAATTTGTCCCAGGTCTCCTATACCCTAGGGACATCCTGCATATCAGGTTGCTAACTCTGGAATGGCTACTTAGATACCATGAAAGAGACATATGTATAGACATATAGATAGATAATTTCTGAAGTTGGACTATCCAAACTGTGGAATTTACAAAAGGTCAGAAATATGCATACACAAACACACACACACACACACACACACACACACAAAATCATGACATAATTTGTCCTATGGGAAAGAAATTTGTCACTGACAATCTATTTAATTTTAATACATGCATAACTCAACCACATAATTTTAAGACAGGGTCTCTGTCAATTGTGTCATCCAGGATGGAGTGCAGTGGTACAATCATGCTCATTGCAGCCCCAATCTCCCTGGGCCAAGTAATCCTCCCACCTCAGTCTCCCGAGTAGCTGGGATGACAGGCATGCACCACCATTTCCGGCTAATTTTTCGTATTTTGTAGAGTCGGGGTTTCGCCATGTTGCCCAGGCTGATCTTGAACTCCTAGACCTAAGTGATCCACCCGCCTTGGTCTCCCAAAGTGCTGGGATTACAGGCGTGAGCCATCATGCCCAGCCAACCAAAGAATTAGTAATGGTATAATGCTGACATGTAATCGATTGATCCACAAATTGTAATTCCCTATAAAATCATGAAAACTTCTTGGTGGCCTCCACAGTCTTCCCTCAACAGCAGCTGTAGCTGCCCATTCTTGGACAGAGACCCTCTACTCTCTTCAAGTCTCTACGTTCCTCCAAGGCCTGACTCAAGTTTGAGATTTTAAATGAAACTTCGGTTTAAGAAGTTGTAGTACATATCCCTGAACAGTCATCAGAAATGATAGGGTTTACTGTTAATACAAGTTATTTGGAGGTATGGAGGTTAACCACACAAATGTTGCAATTCCTGTTTTGTCTTACATATTTCTTTAGCTTTTGATGTTATGTTCTACTCTCTTTTGCATTGCTTAGCTACCTGCACAAAGTTGATTGTCAGCACGTATCTATTGATTTGTAGATGAATGAACCGCATGGAATTCCAGACAAGCCTTTGTCCCAGGAGGTGACTGGATCAACTACAATTACCTTGGTAAGGTTGAGAGAAGGAGCTGTGGATACAGTATTACATGTGTGTATGAGAGGAAAGGGGAGAGAGAAATGTAGGTGACCACAGGATTGTGTATTTATTTAATATTAATAAATAAATATATTTTTATATATATAGGCCATTTATTAGTCGGTGTGAAGAGTGTTTAATTTAATAATCACACAGTGAAATAAGACCTATCTCTAGGTAAAAAAAAAAAAAAAAAGAAAAAAAAATCCCTTAGTGGATTTTCTATACTTCTTCTTCTGCAATTATAGTATAAACAATACATTAGTAGTTTTGAATAATGTCAATAGTGATTCCTTAATTTTTTAATCTTAAAATTAAATTAAGTAAGTTCAGTGTGGCAGTCCTCTAGTGGTTTGATTTCCTGATGAGCACAGGGAAAGGAATTTATTATAGCGGTCTCTAGATTATTTCCCACTTGATTGGAAGTTTTTTGAGAGCAGAGCTATGGTATTTACTTATTTTAACAGACTTTATCTTTTAGAACTTTTTTGATTTACAGAAGAATTGAGAAAGTAGTACAGTGTTCCCATATATCCAAGCATCCAGTTTCCCCTATTATGAATATCTTATATTGGTATGAATCATTGGTTACAGTTTAATGAACTAATATGCATACATTATTATTAGCTAAGGTCCATATTTTACTCAAACCTCCATAGTTTTACTGAATAACATTTTTCTCCCCAGGACCCCATCTAGGACACCACATTGCATTTATTCATCATGTCTCCTTAGGTTCCTCTCAGCCATCACAGTTTCTCAGACTTTTCTTGCTTTTGTTGACCTTGGTAGTTTTGAGAAATACTGGTCGGGTATTTTGTAGAATACTCATCTATTAGAAATTGTCTGATTTTTTTCTCATGATTAGACTGGGGGTATGGGTTTTTAGGAGGCTAATCACAAAGGTAAAGTGGCATTTTTATTACATTCTCTCATATACATCACATATGTATACATATACGTATACATATATCATATACATCACATCAGCATGACTTGTCACCTTTGTTGCAACCAGAGGAGGTAGTTTTTGTCAGTTTCTTCCACTGTGTAATCAATCTTTTTTCCCCACTTTCCACACTATGCTTTTTGGAAGGAAGTCACTCTGTGCAGCCCACACTTTGAACAGAGTGGGGAGTTTATGCTCTTCTTCTTTGAGGATGAAGGAAGTACTTATATAAATTATTTGGAATTCTGCTACATTGACTGTTGGTCTCATTTCCCCCAATTAATTAATTCACATCAGCATGGATTCATGGAAATTTAGATATCTATTTTGTACTTTGAGTTATAATCTAATACTACTGTTTTTGTTGCTCAAATTGTCCCAGCTTTGGCCATTGGGATCTCTTTCAGGTGGCTCCTGGGCTCCTATGATAGACCCACATTATCGGGGGTTTTGGTGTTTTGAGTTTTCATTTTTTGATTACTTTCTTCCTTTCTGGTACATGTCATCACAACTCCTAATAACTCAATTAACTAATTGTTAAATAAATATAGTATATATTAAACCATAGTACACCTTATATTGCCATCATATTTACCCAGTTGAATTTTCAGAAATGATAATACCTCTGGTTGTATTTCTGTCTTGTAAAAATGCCCACACCACCTGTTTTGTGACCAAATATGTTTACGTTTTTCCTTCCTGAACATTTCTTCCTCTAGGTTTCAGTTACGGGCCAGAAGTCTAGCGGCATTTCAGCCACATTTTGGGGTATTTACTTAATTCTAAGGGCTTTCTCAAATTTAAAGAGCCTGAAAGCAAAACTCTCAAAGCTCAAATGACTCTCCATAGCCAAGTTGAAGATGGGAGCTTTGCTTTCTCACTTCTCGACTCAGGCCTCCCTGCTCCATCTCCTACGGCCGACATAAAACAAGACATCGACCTGGGAGTTGAAAAAGCTAAGAAAAGGGCCTAGCATGAGTGTGGGCAGATGTAGTAAATTTATGTCTCAGGTCAACCCAATTTACTCCTGCCTCCAACCCCCAGTTCTTCCCTGTCCCTCGAGTCTTGCTTCAGACAATGAATTTCCAGGGAGTTTTTTGCCTTTTGATCTTCTCTCTGATCTAATGCAATTGTCCACTGGCAGAAGCGCTGTGAGGTGCAGAATAAAGTAATGAAGTTAATTTGATTTCCACTCCACCCCCACCCTTAAGATCTACATGTCTTTATTGTATTAGATTCCTAATGAGATTCTCAGTCTGCACTCCAGCAAGAGACTTGGAGGGCAGTGGCTGTGGGAGGGGTTCATCTCAGGAGATTTTTCCCCATTTACATCCCATCTTTAATGGATATGGACCTGCCTGCCCTTGAGTCATAAGGTGATCATATTTCCCTTCCTGGACTCTACTGGACAAGAAGTGGAAAAAAAGCCAACTGCTGCAGGGAAGCCTGGGACTTCTTTTCAATTCCAGCGGAAAGAATACAAAACTACAGGTTTGTGCTGAGCTGAACAGCTCATGGAAAGAACTTCATACAAATTTCCAGTCCCAAAGCATCTGTTTCAGAAGGAGATTTGCTCCTATGTGGAGGCGCCTTTGTTTCTATTTTTGACATCAGCACTATAAATAGAGAAAAACAAAAAATAACATTTTACAGCAACTTCCCTAGGATATCAAATTATTCCCTGGACCATTTCAGTTGCACAGAGGTGATTCCACGGATTTCAGATTAAGTCTCATCCAAAGTCTGTTTGGCCAGGGACCGTTTGAATGGGACATAAATAGGAAGTCTGTTCTGGTGAAGTCTGTCCTTTTCAATGCAATGCTCATTCACTCCCTCAACTCTCCCCACCACCAACAATAATAGATTTAAACCATTTCATAAATGTCAACCCTCCATTTATCTAGTCTGTCCTTAATCTACCAGAGCTTTTGCGTTGATATTGATATTACCCCTTACCTATTTTCCAGATCCAAAATATTTAATTTACCTGTCTCAAATTATAATAGACACAAGGAATATAGTGTGATACAATTTTGCTGTTTTCAGTCCAAAAGCTGCTTTTGAACTGGTGACAATCTTGCTGGAAAGTGATTTAATCAATATAATGCACTTATTTGTATAGCCTAGTGAATTATCTTAAGACCTAGTATGGGTGGGGCGGGGAGACAAACATCGATAATTAACAATTCACAAGTTGATTATTACAACCTAAAAGACTTTTTTTTTTTTTTTTTTTTTTTTTTTTTTTCAGCTAAATAAAAAGAGAGAAATAGAGTGCTGTCCTAGTAGTGGTTTCATAAAAGCAAACATTGCTCAATTTGTTTTAGACCTCTCTCGAATCTTTGAAATCATGGGAGGAAAGGAAAGGAACAGTGATTGGCATCATGACGACTTTTCTAGGGGGAAAAAGGTAGTTTATATCTAATCTAAGGTCTTTAAGAGGAATCTATCAGCTTTGGTTTGGCTCTCAGTGGACAGGTGTCTGTATCATAGAAGCACCATACATAATTCACCACCAGAGAGCCCCAGAACTTAGCAAGAAGGCTAAATTACCTGTCACTTCTAGAAAAGGTGTTCCCTTCAGGTCAAGGTTGAAAGCTCTGGTAAACCCGTGTGAGGAAGAGCACATCAGTCCCTATCTAAATGTCAGCACTGCTTCTCAGCTGTGGGAAATGCAGGCTGGCTATTTACCCCGTGAATTTGCCTTCCTCTTTTGCAGGGCCAATTAACACGTTACCATTCTGAAGTCAGATTGGAAAGAAGTGAGGTTGCTTGTTTTAGTGAACAAGCAACAATTTTGTTTATGTCAAATCAGTGGATGCTGGGAGAACTCTCTTCATAGAGGGGGTGGGCTGTGGGGGGTCCTGTCTGAGGTGTGAGCCACTAAAGCTTACACTGAATATAAAAACATCTCATTATTACCCGGGGAAAGAACATTGAGTGTAGTCCCAGACCGACTCTGACTTAGGAACACAGTTCATGAAAGGCAGGTGCCATCTGGCTGTCATTAGGCTGCTGATTGTGCTCCTTTCCTTGATTGACTGGTGATTGATTGGCAGGTGAGATGTGGAGGCGAATGTAGCCTGCATCGGGGAGATGGAAGGGCTTGTGTTTCAATTCTGTAGTTTGGGGAACTAGTTTGAGGCATCACACATGAACTTCTCTTCAGATTTATCATCTATATTTCGGGAACTTTGTTTCTGAAGTAATATAATACAAAGCAAAATGAAACAGAAAGCACAGAGCCACCAGAGAGAGAGAGAGCGAGAGAGAGAGCGAG
>NW_012103243.1:1679901-1687826 GCF_000951045.1 Mandrillus leucophaeus
GCAGGAGGATCACCTGAGGTTGGGAGTTCGAGATCAGCCTGACCAACATGGAGAAACCCCATCTCTACTAAAAATACAAAATTAGCGTGGCGTGGCGGCACATGCCTGTAATCCTGGCTACTCAGGAAGCTGAGGCAGGAGAATTGCTTGAACCTGGGAGGCGGAGGTTGCAGTGAGCCGAGATAGCACCATTGCACTACAGACTGGGCAACAAGAGCGAAACTCTGTCCCAAAAAGAAAAACTGATATTTTCTAGGTTTAATTCTGAGGTCAGTGAGACAAGACCAGTTCTATAGTATTTTTAGCACTTTTGCTGCTTTATAATTTTTTATACTTATAAAACATTTTTAGTTTCAGTTAAATAGTTGTGTTTTATAAGTTCTTTATTTCTAATAAAAGAAAAAAGATGACTGCTTAAGATTTCTGAAGGTGTTTGAAAATATATTTTGTTATATTAAAACACTTTAATCAAATTTAAGTGTTAATCAAATTAATAAAATAACTCTGCAATATCTGAGAAGTTTATTACACTTGGTAATGCAGAGAAGCAGGAAGGAGAAAAAATCACAGCCACAAAACTTTCTTTGCAACCTCCGCCTCCAGGCTTCAAGCAATTCTCGTGCCTCAACCACCCAAGTAGCTGGGACTATGAGCACGTGCCACTCTGCCCAGCTAATTTTTATATTTTTTGGCAGAGATAGATTTAAACAATTTTGTAAATGTCAACCCTCCATTTTGGAGGGTTTTACCATGTTGGCCAGTCTGCTCTCAAACTCCTGACCTCAAGTGCTCCACCTACCTAGCCCCTGCAAAGTGCTGGGATCACAGGCATGAGCCACCACATACCGCCACAGCCACAAAAATTTCTAAAGGCAAGAAGCAAAATGCAAGACAGTTGGGTGTCACTATTATCAGATGTTGCTAGATAAATATGCGCTTGAATAATTGAGAGCTTAAATTTGTCCCAGTTTTAAAAATCTTCAGTGTTTAAATTTGTATGATCTTTTCATTGAGAAAACTTTCTCAGTTATATCTCAGTAAAGCACAGTGATTTCAAATTGTGTTAAAAAGTATCATTTTAATTTTGTAAGCTCAGAAGAAGTATAAATGATTCAACAAAGAGCATTTTCTATGTTTTTTATAGTAGAAATTAATACTCTTTTTAGAGTATTATTTTAGGATGATATACATAAAACTAATGCACTTTAAAAAGTAGCTTTTACAAACATATCTAATTTTATAAAAGTAAATTAAATATGGAAAGTTTTTGCTAACTACTGATTCAGAACTAACAAGTTATTTTTTCTCTTTTATAGGTATTATTTGTATAAACGTACATACAGTCAGTGTTAATTCTATTTTTATATGCATATTCCTAGTTCTTTATATATGTTTTGCTTCTAAATAATACTACATATAGCCAAATATAATATTTTAAAGAATGAAATTAAACATACCTTCAAAGTGTACATATAACACTTAGATGCTGCAAATTCCTAGATGACCTCACTATACAAGCCACTGCTGTGCCGCTGATACCGTTAATATGGGATATATGCCTAACAGAGATTATTACATCATGAAATTCTGAGGAAGCAGGATATGAAAAAAGAAGTTTCTGTTGCTATTATTTCAAGCTGATTTTTGACTTTCAAGTTAAATGTTTGCAAAAACTCACTTCATGCCTTTTGTTGAAATTTTCTGGGGGAGAAGCAGGCTTAGTACATAGAAGCTTAGAGCTGCTTTCTGTTCCACAAAGGTGTGAGGATTTGGATACACTTATGGGGCCTACAGCTCCTTTGGGAAATGACTTAAATAGGATCCCATCACTTTAAATACCATCTATACATTGATGACTCTCAAATTTATATCTCCTCCTTGGATATCTCTCCTGAATTCCAAACTCAGTATATTAAACTGTCTACCAGATATCTCCACTTGGAAATTCACATTTCAAACAATAACAAGTTTAAAAACGAACTTACTTTTTGAATGCATGATTTTTGCTTCTAGACTTGTCCTTCCACAGTCTTCCCACATGATAGTTACAGCAAATCCATCTTTCTAGTTGATCAAACGCCAGACCTCAAATCCTCCTTGACTTCTCCCTTCCCCTCACATTCTACATTCATTCTTTGATGAAATCCCGTTGCCTTTTACTTCCAGATTTGGAATCCAGTCACTCTTCCCAACTCCAGGGCTCCCCTCTTCTCATCCTGGATTGTGCGAGTCTTCTGGTTGGTTCCCCTCCACGATTCTCCCCCAACCCAAGCCATACACTATTCTCACACAGTAAGCAGATTGATGTCAAAAAACTAAATAAAGGTAAGTAAGATCATGCTGCTCCTCCACTTGAAACCCTCCAGTAGCACTCTTCACACCAATAAAGTCAAGTCCTTATGTCTGTCTAGGATTCTCTCAAGACCCACCTCTCTGCTCCTCTGATTGCACTTCCCACTGCTCTCCCTCTGGTCCCATGCACCAGCCAGCCCTCCTCTCCTTCTCGGATTGTACCAAGCACATTTTTTCCCTCTGGGCCTCATGGCCTTTCATTGGCTTCCTCCATATGACCATCCTTTCATCTCCTTCAAGACTTTGCTCAAATATGACCTTCTCTGAGAGGCCCTTCTCTGTCTTCCTCTTCCCTGATTCACTTTTCTCTGTGGCACTTACCACAATCTAGTATAACTTAGTTATTTTTGTTTACTGTCTTCCTCCACTTGTCTGTAAGTTCCCAAATGCAGGTGTTTCATCTCTTCACTGCTCTATCCCCAGAGCATGCCAGTGTCTGGAATACAGTAGTACTCAATAAATAATTATTGAATGACTAAAGCATTTTCTTAAGCAAGTGTAAAACTGAGACCTGACAACTTCCTTGCTCTCTACTCTTTTGAAAAATATTTTTAAAATTATCTGTTTAATATACAAAAAGTAAAAATTTCTTCTTTTTGCTATGCAGTTTTATGCATTTCCTAAATGTATATAAAGCCATGTAACCCCTACCTCAGTCAAGTTTACAATTCCATCACCCTCGAAGGAACCCCTCATGCTATCTGTTTCAAGTCTACTTCTTTTCTCACCTGTAAGCCCTAGAAACTCGATCTGCTCTTCATTCTACAATTTTGCCTTTTCCAGAATGCCATATATATGCAACCATACAGGTCTGGCTTCTTTTACTTAGTATAATGCATTTGAGATTCTCCCATGTTGTTATATATATCAATCATTCATTCTGTTTTATTGTTGAGCAATATTCCAGCATATGGATATACCAGTTGGAATTTTAGATATTTCCAGGAGACCATGAATAAAAGGAATATGCTGTCAAGTTGTATATCACAAAAACAATTCTTCACAAAAACACATACACTTTTGCAGAGATTATAGAATTAAATTTGTTTGTTTTATACTTAAGTATGGAAAAACATCGAAAGAAAATACACTGAGGTTATTAATAGTGGTTGTTATTAATTAGTAACAACTTTTCCTTTTTCTGTTCTTATTTGTCTGATTTGACATATGCTTTTTACAATAGAAAAACTTTAAAAAGATTATACATTTATATAGAAGTTAAAATATCCAGTGGATATGATTTTAGAAAATAAAAATTCCTCTTATTTCTGTTTGATTTAAGTCATAACAGAGAGTTACACTTCTATTGGGGGATGAGAAAAACATCAGTTTCAGCAAAAAGTTTACTTAATGCAAAGGAGGAAAATAGATGCTAATTTTAAGGTTATAATTGACAGTTATATCAGTAACAATTTTATACCTGCAATCAAGAAGTCTGCTGCCTCTTTAAGAAATGAGGGTCTCCAAACAGTTTATGAAGTAATAGATCATATATAAATAGGTTGTTTGCTCTCGGTACAGATGCCATCATTACTAACTACTTTCAGGCTCTTTGAGAGCTAAATAATTCCGTAATGCATCATTGAACATTTAGTTGCTTCATAGCAGATGGTTTCAGGGGTCCATCTGCTCACAGCAATGTTTTCAACAAGCCCCCTTCACCTTCACCAAAAGGTTCTTAAGTATTAGAATATTCATTCTCCAGTACAGGTGCATTTCCTTGGCTCCCTTTATTAGGGAAAGGGGCCACTGTCTTTAGTTACCCCAGAAAGGAGCTGCTGGCCTGTGTAAGTATAAGAAGGCTTACCACAGGTATCAGGGAACGTAATAGAAGAGTTGCTTGATTTCAAGAATTTGTAAACTTATTCGTGTGTGTGTGTGCGCGCATGTGTGTGATTGCTTTTCTTGACTGACTAAATTAAAAATGAGATATTAGGCAGTCATTTGTTCTATTACTCCTGCCCCTGATATGTGCAGAAGCAGTGTCGGCTTCTTTAGGGTTTGCTAGGAAAAAATAATACATTCTCTCTACCTTTGAGGACATGGGGAAGTCCCTCAGGCAAGGTCGTGATGAACACACGAAATACATGAAGGAGCTCCAACCCAAACCATATGGATAAGAGCAGACTGAATATAACATCTGAATGCTGAGGGAATCTAGGAATAAGTGTTATGGGGACACAGCTAGTTTTATCCTAGAAATCCCAGATGCCCCATTACCTATGTGATCACCGAAATTTGCAGTCAGACTGCTGGAGAAACAGAATAGTGGCATGCAATGAATAAGACATGGGCGGCAGCTGCTCTCTAAATATGTAGAGTTTTCTTTTCCAAATTGGAAAATAATAAGGAAAGATAAAGTTGGAGAAGAAGAAGCACAGAACATTCAGAGGAGGACTTTTCACAGATCACAAGAAACTAACAGCCAATTTACTTGTATTGCGTTATGGACACCTCGACCCAAATACATTGAATGTGTGGATTCAATACTGTGAACTGTGTAAACCCCTTTCAGGTACTGAATAATTAGAAATGTCACTTTATCACCAATTTCTCAGCAAAGGGAATAGTGAAGAGACTGCTGTTTGAGAGAACAGTGTAAACGCCGATGATTGCTCCTCTCCGTGGCTGCAGAGCGTACACAGAAGAGATTATACTGTTCTCTGTTCAAGTGGCTGTATTTTAATTTGCCTTTCTAAAAGAAACAAATGGATTCAGATTAGGATATTGAAGAAAATTACTGTAGCTTTTAGAGTCATATTTCAGAGAGCTGTTTGAAGGCAATTTAATTATCTATTATCTTCTCTTAATACAAAAAAAAAGGAAAAAATGAGAATCTCTGGCTTACTGGAATGAAAGGCACTAGCTCTGCAATTGTCATTGGTGGTGGCTCTAACCTTATATTAGTCCATTCATTTTTAGTAGGCATTTATTGAATACCTACCAGTTGCACAGAATTGAACAAGGGTTATAATAGAGACCCTACTTACAACCTTAAGGATCTTCCTAGATTCTAAGCTGCAACACCTTTGCTAAATGGTTTGTGTCAAAGGTGAATGATTTATTACTAACCACAAGTCTGAAAGAGTGGCCTAAGTTAGAAGCTGGAGATGTCAATGTCATCTTGATTATCCTGTCAGGAATATCCACTGAAATTGACTTGACCATCACTCTTACTTTTGCCGTCAAAGCTGAAATACTACTACAGACATGTTTTCTGTGTTTGTGACTGTTTTAGAATTCATTTAATTTAATCCAGTTTTCTTTTTTAGACATCAGTTGAATACTTGTGAATGTTCAGCCCTATTAGCGCTATGAGAAACCTAAATTAAGTAAAAAACTTGCTCTATGTTCTCAAGTAGTTTATAATCTAGTTAGGGAAAGAAGATGGACATGACACTGTAAGAAACAATTTAAGAAACTGTAGGAAGCATTTAAGAAGTGTACCGCTAAACACTGAGGACATGATAACCAGAGAAAAAGGAACAGAGAGAGGGGTCAGTGAGAAAGCCATTCATCTTCTTGTACATCATGCACTCAGCCAAACATTTGACTTTTTAGAGAAACAAGAGAAGACAAAGAGGCTTGAATTAACTTTAGGGAATTTCAAAGGTGAAGGTGGCTAAAGGGCTGTGTGTTTGGACAAAGCACAGCCTGAGTGAATACACAAATGGAGTGGAATTAAGGAATAGTTGGGCATGGAGTTGGTGGGCACCTAGCTGAGGCTAAAGAGCTGTTTCGAAGAGGGGAGAAAGGAAAGTGGCTTGAAACCTACTTAAGATCTGCTCTCTTAGATAAGTTGGAACCTGAGGTTGGTCAGCATCTAGGGAGATGTGCATATGGAAGCTGAACTGTATTGGACCCATGTCATGTGCAACTGAACATAGCGCAACTGAACATAGCACAGCTGTTGGTACATTCAAGACTGGCTGAGATACAGACCTACTGAGTTGCAACCAGAGCTCTAGAAGCTCTAGAAGTTCTGATTATAATGAGCATTTATTACATCGTCATATAGCTTAAATGAAGATCACCAACCGATAAGGATCTGACATTATACATCAGAAAATTGACTTGGTGTTTGAAGATGCAAATATTACTTCAAACCTGAAAGAAGGACAACTTCTTATTAGAAAGCATTTTAATGAAAAGGATCATCAGAATGAGCAGAAGTACTGCAGAGCAGGGGAGGTCCTTGCAGTTTTCAAATCAGAGAATAAAGATACCAGCAGGTCGGGCATGGTGGCTCAGGCCTGTAATACTAGCACTTCAGGAGGTTGAGGTGGGTGGATCACCCGACATCAGGAATTTGATACCAGCCTGGCCAACATGGTGAAACTCCGTCTCTATTAAAAATACAAACATTAGCCGGGTGTTGTGGCACATGCCTGTACTCCTAGCTACTCGAGAGGCTGAGGCAGGAGAATCGCTTGGACCTGGGAGGCGGAGGTTGCAGTGAGCCGAGATTGCACCACTGCACTCCAGTCTAGGTGACAGAGGGAGACTCTGCCTCTATATATATATATATATATATATGCACACACACACCAGCAAACTAATTTAATTTTAAAAGGTTTGAATTCACTGAAAACAAGTTATAATTAGAAGAGTCATTGATTCCTAAGTGTGAATTTTGATATGCTCGACATTCATCCAGTGATTTTAAGGGATATTGTGAAGTTGTGTGATCTCAAAAAACCCCAACTTTGAATTGTTTTATCCCTCTACTTATCTACCTATTGCCTATAGCACTGTAGGGTAGACAAGCTGGGAAGGTCATGTCAGGAAACAATGCCAAAGCAATGCTATCTTTTTTTCTTTCTTTCTTTTTTTTTTTTTTTGCAAGCAATGTGGCCCTGTTTTCACATAAAGTCTTGCAGGAACCTATTATAACCATTAAAATCGAAGAAGCTTTTGCTGAAGCAAAGGAGAGCTCAGCTTCCAGGCAGTTGATGCCTTACCCTTGCATCTGCCCAGGAGCCCTAGTGCCAATCACTAAACTGTTCTTTTTCTTTTTTTTTTTCTGTGTATTTTTTATGTCACTCTTTTCGAATTTTTTTAACGACAAATTAGAATTGTATATATTTATTGTGTACAACAAGATGTTTAGATATTCCACATTGTGGAATATCTCGGCTTACTGCAAGCTCTGCCTCCCTGTTTCACGCCATTCTCCTGCCTCAGCCTCCGGAGTAGCTGGGACTACAGGAGCCCGCCAGCCAACACGCCCGGCTAATTTTCGTATTTTTAGTAGAGACGGAGTTTCACCATGTTAGCCAGGATGGTCTAGCTCTCCTAATCTTGTGGTCTGCTAGCCTCAGCCTCCCTAAGTGCTGGGATTACAGGCGTGAGCCACCGCGCCCGGCCAACTTTGTTTTAAATACTCTATTTTATTTTTCCTTTTATTTTTTTGAGGCAGGGTCTTACTCTATCGCCCATGCTGGATGAAATGCAGTGGCACGGTCTCTGCTCATTGCAGCCTGAACTTCCCGGGCTCAAGTGATCCTACCTCCTCAACTTCCCAAGTAGCTGCGAATACAAGCAGGCACCTAGATAATTTTTTTTTTTTTTTT
>NW_012103243.1:1689931-1693180 GCF_000951045.1 Mandrillus leucophaeus
TGAATAAAAAATGAGTGATCTTTAATTGCTATAGGATGCAGAGGAGGGAGATCACTAGGGTTTCAGTGATAAGTGGCGACCACCCAGAAGATCTGTATAGCTAGCAAGAAAGAAGACAGAACAGCAGTGCTTACTTATCTAGAACATCCAATTAACAAGGATGCCCCATAGCAACTTACTATGTTAGCTAACAGACAATGAGTTATGAAGCATTTATAGAAATGAACCCTAGAATGTGAGAATTTAAAATTCTTATTAAAAAGGTAGGCTATGTATTGCCACATAGAATTTTCGTTATTTGTCACAAAATGAAGCAAAGAGGAACCCTTGGAACCAAGGTAAACCTACTGTCCTGAAAAATCTGTCTTTTAACCAACTCCAAATCTGTGAATTAGTCTTAATTTCAGAACTGTCTAGCTTTAGCTTTGTTGAACATAAGATTTCTTCAAACGGATATCTCCAAAACAATACAAATTTGTGTTTCCCAAGCCATGAAACATGTGGAATGTGAACTACTCCATAAATATTTTATGCGATCAAAACCAAGATCAAGTTTGTTCACCAGCAAGTTTACTACCAGTAGAGTTTCCACTCCTTTTTTTCTCCAGGATATGCTGCTTAAAAGACAGCACAGCCTCCAGCCCCCAAAGAAGGAGTCATTCCTGGCCAAGCGCAGTCGCTCACACCTGTAATCCCAGCACTTTGGGGGGCCAAGGTGGGCTTATCATGAGGTCAGGAGATCGAGACCATCCTGGCCAACATGCTGAAACCCCATCTCTACTAAAGATACAAAAATTAGCCTAGTGTGGTGGCATGCAGCTGTAGTCCCAGCTACTCTGGAGGCTGAGGCAGGAGACTCGCTTGAACCTGGGAGGAAGAGGTTGCAGTGAGCTGAGATCACGCCACTGCACTCCAGCCTGGTGACAGAGCAAGATTCTGTCTCAAAAAAAAAAAGAAAAGAAAAAGAAAGGAAGGAGTCATTCCTTGTCTTTGCGGAGCTTAAGACTACATGTGGAGAGCTGGTGACCTGATACAAAATATTTCTGCCTTCAAGGTATGGGCGAAGGAAATGTGAAAAAAAAAAAAAAAAAAGAGTAATACAGGTGTCCACATTATAATTTATATTGTAAGACACTAATTTCAATCTCCATTCTGAGCCTCCATTCTGAGGTTTTGTAACTTTGTGTAGCTGCCCTTACAGACACAAAACCAAATTAATAGTTTTTTAAAAATAGCCAGATAATCATCCCAACATATACTTACTTAAACTATTCAGGTAATTATCACATTTCTACTCATTTTATTGCTGCTGCAGTGGTGGTAGTAGAGGTAAGTTTTATGATATAGTTTGCTGATAATATAGGAAAAAGAAAATTACAGATTGAAGGTAACAGGTTTTCACAGTCGGTGCAAATACCTAAGTAATTTCTGTTAAAAACCATCACTTTGGTCTAAATTACTAATGCAGTCACAAACTGTGAGGACTTGATCTTAAAATCAGGTTCAGGCAACTCTTTGTAGATAGTTTTATTTGTGCTCTATATAAGGAGACTTAATTATCTTTATGCTTCATTGATAATTTTGTACTTCTTTCGAATAAATTCACTGAAAATTTGGAGGTTATTAGTGAAAAACTATGCCCTCTAAATAAAAAGCGTTACTACCAACAAATGACTGACCTACATTCACAAGATGACTAAATTACTGTGATTAAATCTGAGGCAATTTAATCATTTTCTTACAATAGGAAACTGAGCTTCTTCCCACATTTATTTATGGGTACTAGCTGCTCATTTTAGCTTTTGGCTCAGTTTTACTCTCTAAAATTAGCAGTGTTTGTTGTTTTAAAATAAGAAACAAGAAAGATATGCACAGCTGAATTAAAATAGTTTCCTCGTTGAGAACAGCTTGATTCAGTCAGATGGGTACATTTCAAAGTACAAAAGCAGAAATCCAGAACTGACATTGATGTAGGGTGGTGACATTTCCATATTTGGAGTATTTTATTTGGGGATGTAGAGTCACTTGGTTTCTACAATTAAGCTTTGGGTCACTCTAACTTTTTTCAGAGGCATGGTAAAATGAACCCACCTCTGGATGCCAGAGTAGGATTTCGCTCACAAAACCTTCTCCCTCGTCGCTGTTCCATTTCGTTTATATATAGTGAATGCCCAATAAGCTCTGACAGATGCCGCTTTCCTTCTTAACATTTCCAGTCTCCCAACATTATTTCAGACGGAATCAGAGTCATTTTCTTTTCAGTCTGCAGTGCCCCTGGTGCCAGACCAGCTGGAAAGGGTGACACGGCTGAGAAGGCTGCTAATCTCAATGGCCCTTGGGTCTTTCCTCTAAAAGACACAGCAAGCAAACATGCCAAGTGGTATATATAAAAGGGTGGGATGTCATTGCTGCACAAAAGCACTCATGGTGTTGCGTGTCCACCACTAGGATTTTTTGAGATTGTGTACAAGTTGAAAAAGCACCAATGGCAAGAACAGTTGCCACTCTGAATCACAATTCTGTTTTTACAATACTGTGGGAGAAGGGCTGATAAAGCTTTCAATTCTTCTCTGCCAATGCTTGCAGACAGAGGTCTAAGATGGAACAATACAAAATGTTTCATCTTAATTATTGCCTAACTATAGAGACAGGCAAGTTCAGGAACAGGAAAAAGTCACTTTGGAAAAGACGTAAGACCAGCTTTCTTTCCAAAAGCTGCGACAAAAATGAATTATCTTCTTGATGAGAAATACAATCCTTAATTAGGCAAAGTAAATAGAAAGCTTGTACTTGATCTAATAAAACCAAGTTGCTCTGAAATTCTCTGGATACCGCTGATCTTCAGAAGTGTCATCTTTGTTTTAATGACTGTTTCTATGAAATTAGGCAACTTTCATTTTTAAAAGGATGAAAATGAATCGCTATATTCTTAAAAATTAATTAAATAGCTGTTGTAGTAGCTTAGTTGTTCTAGGAGCTGCACCAGATCTTGTTTCAAATGAAACAAAAATAGATAAATTCTGACTTCTTCACCAAATGAAGTATATAAATATTGTTGTCTTGGCACTGTCACTTTTTTTCCCTAAAAATCACTTGTAATAAAATGTAAAAATGTTTCATCTAAGTGACACCTATTGTACTAAAAAAAAAATAAGATTCTCTATTTTTGCCTTCCTAGTATATTCACAAATTACCAAAAATGAGATATTTTAAATGAATTTAAGATAAAAATTATAGTTTATAAGGATA
>NW_012103243.1:1694705-1697169 GCF_000951045.1 Mandrillus leucophaeus
GTAGAGACAGAAACTATTTAATTAAAGGCCATTATCGTTAAATCTTATTATAAGGCCAAGTGTGTTTGGCTTCCTAGGGCTGTTGTAACACAAACTGAGTTGCTTAAACAATAGAAATATATTCTCTCATAGTTTGGAAGGCTAGAAGTTCGAGGTCAAGGCCTTCAGCCTTGATTCCTTCTAAGGGCTGGGAGGGAAGATTTGTTCCAAGTCTCTCCGCTGGCTTCTAGTGGTTTGCTGGCAATCTTTGGCATTCATTGACTTACAGAAGCATCACCCTGATCTTTACCTTCATCTTCACATATGGTGTTTTCCTCCTTGCATATGCGTTGCTGTGTTCCAATTTCCCTTTTAAATAAGGACACCAGCCATATTAGGATATATCCCATCCTAATAATCTCATTTTAACTTGACCACATCTGCAAAAACCCTGTACAGGTACTTGAGTTTAGTACTTTAACATCTTGTGTGGGGGACAAAATTCAACTCGTAAGAGCAAGTGTTATCTTATTTGCTGTTCTTTATAAGAATCACTATATGTGTGTCTCTCTCTGCCAAAGAGGCAAAGGCAGGCATACAGGGTCGTATCTGGTGCAACTTCCAGTGCCTGGAAACTGTGGTCATTGTGGGCACAGTTAGAGATACCCGTATGTTTCTAGACCGGGAAGCACCCTTTAAAAAAAAAAAAAAACTTTAAGCAACCATATAATTGGCCAGGAAGCAAGCTAATATTAGTGATTCAATAAAAACAAAATACTTTCAGGGACTTTGTGGATGTCCATGTAAATTCTACCAAATCTCGTGGGCCATTTACATCTACAATTATGGTACAGCATAAAGGTTATTATTTGTTGTAAAATCTCTATCACTTAAATGGAAAACTTAATCAGTCAATAGTGTTAGGGGTTTCCTACTGCTGACGTTTTGTCTGTTCAGATACCATGGAGGATAGTGATCATCTCCTCTTTTGCCAACATTTGTACTCCCGTCTGATTGCCCTGCCCCAGCCTTGGATCCACTTATTACTGAGAGTTGGCCATGAGTTTAAAATTGGGGATACAATGATAAATAAGATAAAACTCAACCACTTTATCTTAATCATCTTTTTACCTGCCTGTCCCTGTCTTAAAAATGTACAAACAGGTAAATAGATGATTAAGATGATGTAGTTGAGTTTTGCATAGACTGCCGGCCTAACTGGAAAGTATCAAGACATTACTGGACCACAGAGTACTTAATACTTTATTAAACACTTAAATACTTTCCATGAGCACAGCACCATGTGACTGAGGTGGTATAAAGAGGCATAATTTATTGTGCTGGACTCAAGCCATATACGGACTTGTGAGGTAAAAATTCTACGGGATAAGACGTTATCCCTTATTGAATAATTAGGTCACCATAGGCAAGTTATTTGATGTCTCTGAGCCTTCGTTCATTCCTCATTTGTCTAATGGGTAGGATCTTGCTTTCCTCATCCCATTGTGAGGATGATGTGGCATAGCATTCCTCAGCGCCTACCTGGGAGCCTGCTAGATTGCAAGTACTCAAAAGTGTTTTAGTTTCATTAGGGGAATGAGAGAAGTCCATATAGAAAGATAATGACTAGCCGGAGGTAGGGTGTATATGAATAAAAAATGAGTGATCTTTAATTGCTATAGGATGCAGAGGAGGGAGATCACTAGGGTTTCAGTGATAAGTGGCGACCACCCAGAAGATCTGTATAGCTAGCAAGAAAGAAGACAGAACAGCAGTGCTTACTTATCTAGAACATCCAATTAACAAGGATGCCCCATAGCAACTTACTATGTTAGCTAACAGACAATGAGTTATGAAGCATTTATAGAAATGAACCCTAGAATGTGAGAATTTAAAATTCTTATTAAAAAGGTAGGCTATGTATTGCCACATAGAATTTTCGTTATTTGTCACAAAATGAAGCAAAGAGGAACCCTTGGAACCAAGGTAAACCTACTGTCCTGAAAAATCTGTCTTTTAACCAACTCCAAATCTGTGAATTAGTCTTAATTTCAGAACTGTCTAGCTTTAGCTTTGTTGAACATAAGATTTCTTCAAACGGATATCTCCAAAACAATACAAATTTGTGTTTCCCAAGCCATGAAACATGTGGAATGTGAACTACTCCATAAATATTTTATGCGATCAAAACCAAGATCAAGTTTGTTCACCAGCAAGTTTACTACCAGTAGAGTTTCCACTCCTTTTTTTCTCCAGGATATGCTGCTTAAAAGACAGCACAGCCTCCAGCCCCCAAAGAAGGAGTCATTCCTGGCCAAGCGCAGTCGCTCACACCTGTAATCCCAGCACTTTGGGGGGCCAAGGTGGGCTTATCATGAGGTCAGGAGATCGAGACCATCCTGGCCAACATGCTGAAACCCCATCTCTACTAAAGATACAAAAATTAGCCTAGTGTGGTGGCATGCAGCTGTAGTCCCAGCTACTC
>NW_012103243.1:1702519-1703002 GCF_000951045.1 Mandrillus leucophaeus
TGTTTCTTTCCTGGAGAATTATATGATCATACCCAGAATTTCTGAGTACTTTGACAAGAGAAGCATGTTAAATTTTATTCTTACCATAGCTAGTTGAAATTATTTATTATTATACTGAGATCATTAAATTATTATTTTGTAATGATATAATGAGATACTATAGGACAGAATTACCAATCTCATAAAACCATTTCCATTTCAACTGGAAATAACATAATTTTGATTTTAAGAAGATTTTAAAAATATAATTAATTTTTTACTGTACTTTATGCTTATTTTCAGAGTAAAATTTGTAATGAGAAGAGGACTATAATTTTAATTGAACTACTATTTCAGTTGCTTAAAATATTCAACACGTTTGCTTTAAGAAAGAGAAATTATTTAGGGTTTTAGACTAAAATGGTTGAAGTGCTCTTTTTCTCTTGAATGAATATATTTAAAGTTTCTCATCTTTGTAGTAGTAAAGATATGATTTATCACCAA
>NW_012103243.1:1706351-1708277 GCF_000951045.1 Mandrillus leucophaeus
TTTTTTTTGGTAAAGACAGGCTTTCTCCAAGTTGGCCCGGCTGCTCTTGAACTCCTGACCTCAGGTGATCCGCCCGCCTCAGCTTCCCAAAGTGCTGGGAATGCAGGCGTGAGCCACCGTGACTGGCTTTTCCAGTCTTTTTTATCTGATACATGGATTGAGGTTTTTGATGGAAAAAGATATGAATTGGTGTCTTCATCCATCAACACTTTCTAATGCAATGGTTGAACACTTGTCTGGCTGCTCAAACTGGAGAAGGTCACAGGCAAGCCCATCAATTAAATACGTGAAGTTTTGGTGTTTTCGTATATGCAGTAGGCAAGAGGGCAAGGCCATAGGTGAGACAGTGGTTGAATGAAGGAGGAGGAGAACTTGGTTACAGAGAGGAAGAGGTAAAGACAAATTAGGGGGAGATGGAGTTATTGAGATATAGAGCTCTCTGTAAGACTCACGTAGAATAAATGGAGTAAGGGAGGAAGAACACCAAATGGATTAGAGGTTGTACTGAGAGAGTGGTGAGTTTTCATTAGTATTTCTAAGATTGAATCATTCTGAATATTTCATGCAAAGTAGATTCCTGAAATGGAGGCCAAGGAATTGAGAAGACCAAAAATATGAAATTTGAATGTTAGAAAATTGGTAATCCTCTGGATTCTGAGCTTGCCTTATTCATTACCAAACTCTTATGGCACTAGTTCTATTCACCACATACTTTTGAAACTTATTTCTTGTGTAGTTAGTGTCATTTCATGTGAGTTAAAGAGTTAAAGAGTCCTATTCCTTGGGGATAGAAACCATGCCTCTTCTCCTTCAGAGAACAGAATAAGGGATAGATGTTGCCAGGGAGAAAAGAAAAAGGCTATAAATGTTGCATTCCAAGATGCAACAGGAAACATTGTATTTGGATAATGCACTACTTTAAGGTATTTATTTTCCTCCTGTATTAACAAATTTAGAAGGTTCACTCTACTACCATCCTTATTTTACTACCTGCATTTCCAAAATGCCTCACCTCCCAATACGGCTGAAATGTATTCATGTTTGCCATTGATTTAATCAAAGTTTACTGCTTGCCAAATCATGTGATATATTCTAGAACTTGCGAAAAGTATTTTGAATTAATGGCTTTGTCTGATTATATGTCTGTTTCTCAGTTCAAATGGAGTTAACAAAATTAAGAGCTGATTAAAGAAAAAACACATTATTAGCCATTTTACTTATGTGGTTATCTGCCTGTCGGGAAATATTATGGAGAGAATCTATTGCACAAAGTGAGCTCTACTTAAGACAATTTTTATATGTGTGAAATATTTGCCGTCTCTTATTGTACTCTGTAATCTGCAAGCAGGTTTGTGGGATCTGATCACCTCTCATGTTGGGAGAATTACAAAGCCATTTGTTTTTTATGTAATGAACTGGTGGATGAGCAAGCCTAAAACATATGTCCACATATGTCCATTCTTTCATTCAGATGCTCTCAAAACAAGAGGCTTTTGATTATGTCAAGGGCATTTCCTCATTCTGCAAAATGGCCAGAAATCCAAATGTTTATTTATTTTCTTAAAGTGTTTATCTTCACTTCGGAGTCCCACTTGGGATTAGAAGAGCCAAACATACTAATATCCGATGTATTCTACATCCAAGGAGGAATCCGAAGGCCTGGGAGGCAGGAGGGCTATGGGAACTTCGGTCAGCAATTCCCGCAGCTGGGCCAGGTGCCGGGAAGGCCCCGCGAGCCGGGCGGGAGTGATGGAAAGCCCTTGACATCTGACGGCCCTGCCAGTGGCCTCTGCCAAGAGAACAGGGAGGGGTGCTCGTCCTCGGCGGACCCATCTCCACATCACAGCTAGCACTAATTGGTCCTCTCTCTGGCTGTCACGGCGGGGAGGCCGGAGATTGGCACGCGTCTGTGCCGCCCGCCCGGGC
>NW_012103243.1:1709257-1711708 GCF_000951045.1 Mandrillus leucophaeus
CAATTTTTAAGTGGTGTGCTTTCCTGGCCTAGTTGGGCTGTGACATTATTTCCTCTGCCTTCTGAGTTAAGAAAATTACTTTTAGCAGGTCATAGTAAAGGCAGGATTATTACCTAATTGGAAGAAGCATGTTCCATTTTTCAGGAACCAGACAGTATTACTGGGGTATTGCGTGTATGTGTTTTCTTTCTTTTTCCACCATTTACACAAGTGCCCTGTGTTCCTTTTGGATAAAGACAAGACTTCTCAGCACCCATTTCGCCTCCAATTTAATGAAGTTGTTAAAGTAGCAAGACTGACAGGTTAATTATCCTTTATAAAAGGGGGACAAATTGAACTGTGTCTTTCCATCATTTTTTGATATATCAAGAAGCTCCGGAGGTGCCCAGACGCGGCTCTGGTGAATAGAACAGCTAATCCACTCTGCAATTCTTCGCTGACCCCGCTCTCCCCACCGGGGCCTCACTATATTGCAGTTGGTTTTTGTTTCACATTCAACAGATTCCACTTTATTATAAATTCAGAAGGATTTTTTTCTCCCTCTCTCCATATGTTGGCTGACAGCTCCCCTGAAATAACTGATGGCTAAATTTAAACTCTGATGAAAATTAACCCAAGTGTTAAATGCAAACAGGAGCTGCTTGGAAGAGAAAAGAGTTATCATGGTAGATGCCAAACAGTGGAAAATGTGTGTAAATTAATGGAGCCTCGCTGATGACAAGCCGTCAGGCAGTTTGATGGCTCTTGCTAGTGCTTTAGTCCCACTGAAGTTGGCCAGAGGGCAGAATGGACAAGTCCTGCTTTTCAAAAAGACCGCGGGAAGCTTGACAGTAACGCTAACTAGATCATCGAAAGTTCATGGTCAAATAAGAGATTTTTTTTTTTTTTTTTGCAGAGCTTTGCACTAACCGGAGTTTGCAGACAGCAGAGCCATGAATGAGATATCAAATTGCAAGTGCAGCAAAATGATCAAAAGAAGAGAAGGAAGTCAGTGTGACATGATTTAAAAATCAAACAGACAAATTTGCCACTGATTTTAAAGTTAATATTGAGAATCTGGTTCTTAATAATTAAAAATAATAAGCATTTGACTTGAAATATTTTCCACTTAGAAAGTAACACTTCGCTGGCCCTAGGAATTTTTCACAGAAATTACATTTGCACTTCGCATATTTTTTAGATTAAAATATGTAATTTTAGTGAAACTCATTGAAAGGAAATGGAAAACAAATCAAATCTAGCTGCTTCCTATTGTGATGTATATGTGACAGTCATAAGAATCTAAGAAAAGAGTTCAACCATTCATTCAGTCATTCATTCATTTTTTTCTCCGTGAATGAGGCAGTCATCTGCTTCTCTAAAATTATAACATTAATAATGCGCTATTATAACTCAATATTAGTAGGATAAAATGAATAGGGCGTTGAATCATGAAAAAGCAAAATTGCTTTCAGTCTGGGCTCAATCTCCTAACAGTCCCATGATCTAGAACAAGTGAGTATCAGTTTATTCATTTGTACAATGGGAGTAATAGTTATAAGATCAAGTGGGATTCTGAAGGTGAAAACTAACCTTTACCAAATTAGCTAAAGGAAGCTTGCAAAACCAAAGGCAAACTTCCAGACACTGAAGAAGGCTCCTGAGCATGGGACAGTGGAAAGAATGTGTGATATCGAGTCACGAAAGTTGTGTCACTCTAATCTCTGCTGCTGATAAGCTGCATTCTCTTGCTCAATAACAAAAAGGGATATTTATATTTTTTTCAAGATTATTGTGAGCATCAAGTGTGATAATGTCCATGAATACACCTTCTGTGTAAGCTGTCATGCTCTATGTAACTATTAGTTCTTATTGTGTTGCTTCCCCTTCCTTCGCCTGTGTAAATCCTGCCCATCAAACGAAGGTAGACCTCAAAGCACACCTTTCTCACCTCCCAGTACTCCAGCCTCCTTCCTTTGGTGTGCTTTTCTTCAGCAGGTTTTAGCAGCTTGGGAATAAAAGTACAGAATTTTAAAAATTGAAGTTTTGAAGACTCAGCACATCAGAAAGACAATGAAGTGTGGCAAGTACAAATTTGAGTTCCCAAAGCTGCTATGTGACAAGGTATGTATTTTTTCCTATGACTAAATTCAAGTGGTATCTTGAGCCCTCTATTTGTTTTTCATGGTAGGAAACTTAAGCTGATAATTCCAGGTAAACTTGATCAAATTCAGTCATAGATCAGTCGTATTAGCACCAAACTTAGGCAGATTCAGGATTCTTTGGTACTCCTCTCTCTGGCTCCCAGGGATTTCATAGTGTCATGGCAGTTCTCCAGTGGCAGTACCTGGTCAACAGTTGGGCTCTTCTGCCCATGGTTGTACTCCACTGAGATGTAACTCTTAGCATCCATTTTTCAGGTGTGTCATCTTCATAAGACTTCTGTTGAGAGATCATAACTGATCTCCACAG
>NW_012103243.1:1714828-1724921 GCF_000951045.1 Mandrillus leucophaeus
TTGGAAAATGTGGAAATCTGCATCACCTACATGTTTTGGTAAAAAGTGTGTTTTTGTTGTTGTCTTTTAAAGAGGCATGTTCTCTTTGTCTCAAACTCAAAAGTTGGCAAGTTCAGTCTTTCAGGAAACTTACAAACCCTCTTACTCTGAGGAAACTTACAAATCCTCTTATCTGGTTAGAGCACTCATTGTAAATTTTAAGTCGTATGTTCATTTCAGTTATTCATGTGACCTCCATATATTGAGTGACATCAAAATGTAAACTCTTAATGTGAGCTCCCATGTCTGTCTTACACAAGATTCAGGATCTGGTATAGATTCCCATCTCCTTCTGATGAAGACTAAGTCTAAGTCATGTGCTTTAAATGCTCGCTAGAGCCCATGCATTGGCTGGTAATGTGATTCTAAGGTTGCCAAGGGGCCATGAATTCTGATGCTGTTTTGTCTCAGTGCATGGGTATTTTCTGATGACCTTAGATCATGTAAACATCCTTGTGCTCTTCCCCTCTTGTGCACTTCAGTGCACACGTGCACACACATCACCCAGGGCCACAAATAAGAGGAGACAGAAACATACCTCTAATCAGTCATGTTATAGTCCTTTCCTAAAGGCTCCATCCGATTCATTTAATTAATAAGATGATAGTTAAATAAAATAGGAGGTAGTCACATAGTGAAATACTATGCAACCATTTAAAAAAGATTTATTAGTATTATTATTTGTTCATATCAATATAAAGTCCATGGTATGTTAGTAAGTTATTTTTTAAAAGTATATAGTATAATCTATTTTGTAACAAAAATATTTTTTAAAGGTCGTATTATATATATTTTTGTATACAAAAAAATTCGGGGAGGATTTGCCCCGTGAGTGTGGGTTATTTTGTCACAGTTTTCATTAATTGTCCCACTTGTTGGTCACAGAATTCCCCTTTCCTAGACTCAGGTAGGGATGACTGTCCTCAACCCCAGTCAGGAAAACATACACCTTGGCCTTGCTAGTCAGAGTACTCAGACAAGTTGGAGGTTTAACGCAAGACCCAAGATGGGCTGTTCAGAGATTTCTCTGTATTTTGTGAGGAGTTATTAGAGAAGCAGCTCAGTTTCCACTGGGATTGTTCCTCTAGTGGTATGCCCATCTGTGGTCCTTGGCAGCTACTGTGTCCTCTGCAGCAAGAGAGCTGGTTAGGAATGCTGAGAGTAGACCCTGGATGGCAAGGGATTTGCCTCTGGATCCAGCCATGCCTGAAGCAAGATCCAGCCCTTGACCATTTCAGTTACATTGTCTTTTTACTCAAGTTCAATTATGTAAACTACTTAATAGGTAACTTGTGTTCTATTCTCTATTCTCTATACCTCTTTATTTTCTAAATCTTTTGCATTTAGCAAAATTTAGCATTGAGTATGTATACATTTATAACCAACATGTACATACGTACATACCTTCATAAACTATTTTAAAAGATACATAAAATATTATTTACTGAAAGTTTATGTTCCAACAATAGACATATCTAATTCTCACAACAATCCTTTGAATTAAGTATTATTATCCCCACTTTATAGATAAGGAAACTGAGACTTGAACAGGTTAAATATTCTAGCCAAGATCACATTGTTAGTAAGTGGTGAAATCCCTATGCAAACTCAGATTCTAAAGCCTATAACTATTATTCTTTACTGTGCTATATTATTTGAAAAAAGAAATCAAATCTGATTCTCATATGAAAAATAAGCATTCTGTTTTGTGTGGCAATAATATCTGTGTGCATTTATCTATATATCTAGATACATAGATGATATATATCATGCACATTTCTAAATGAATATATATATATAAATTTTGCATTTAGCAAAATTTAGCATTGCCTATGTATACATTTATAACCAATATTTACATATATATGTGTGTGTGTGTATGTGTGTGTATATATATATGTTTAGTACAGGTGATGATTTTCCCAAACCTTCCTTGCTGTGTCTCCTCAGTAAACTCCTGTCAATCCTACATCAATAAGTGCTCTTCAACCATTCCTATTCCATTTTTTTCTTGTAAATATTTCCTCTGATCTGTTTGGTTATTTGTAGATTGACTCTATGTTCTATTTTCCAAGGCTGTCCTGGCTTGTGCCTATTGTCCTAGTATACTTATATTGACACTGACTTTTATACTCAGCGGTTGGGACAATAAGTGACATAGTTGCTGTAGTTATCTGTTCATATTTATTCCTCCAGGGTGGCTTCCTAGAAGTTGAATTTGAGATGTTCCTTATCTGTACCCCACAACACCCTGCACAGCTTCCTTCACGGTGAGTTTGATTCTGTAATTACCCAATTCTTCTCTGTCTCACCACTAGACTTTGTGTCCAACAAGGACTATAGTTTCAGGTGTTTACTTTTTTCTGTATTTATCTCTTGGGCCTAGCAGAGTGCCTCACATATACATACCACAGTGATTTTTTGTTTACTTCTTTGCCTGTTTCCTGGGCTGTGTATCCACAGTCAGCCCTGTGGGGAAGATGCGGTTTTATTCATCATTGTACCTCAGTGCCTGGAATGACCCGTGCAATGTCAGGTTCTCAATATCTATTGAGAATATGTTGAATATGTTATTAAAGAATGAGATTTTAAAATCAAAATCTCTGTTCTGTCCATGAGCATACCTTTATTTTCTCCATTACTAAGTTTTTTGAGGAAGAGCTTGACATCTGTATCTGAATCAGTGTTGCAGTGTTGCAGACCTCACCGTGCCTAGCACTGTATTTTGTCCACAGTCAGTAGGTAACACATAAAAGTTGGAAAAAATGATGCAAGTCAAGTCCTGGCTCTACTAGTTACTACTTGCGTGACTACTGGAAAAGGCAGTCATGTGCACCTTGTCTTTCGACCCCTGCATCGTTGCATAAAGATGTACCTTGGGCCGGCACATTTCCTAGCAAGGAAATAAGGAGCCCTCACAACCTGAGCTGGCCACATCTCTTTGTTTGGGAATCCCTTTCCCTGTTCGGACCTTGATGTGCACATTGTTGTTGTACTTAAGTGTGTGCGTCCTATGGCAGTCAGTCAACTCCACTGCTCTATCTGTTACCGGCAAGGAGAGAACAGAGTTCTTTGCCTGCAGCATGATAGAGGTATGTGCAGACCCTCTTCCTGCATCAGCCAGAGCAAGACTCACCGCCACTGTGGACTGATGCTCCCTATTGAAGTTAATCTCACTCTGTTTATTTTCCATGTGTTAAAGCATCTCTCCATCAGTGTCTGTGTGAGTCATATCTTCCTTGGTGACCCTGATGCCTGCAAACCCTGTAGCAGGTTGACATTCTGGGACTGTTGCTCCTGGTGGTAAGTATTGTTAAGCTTTTTGCTATCCACTGCACACTGGGACTCCTCACCTGGAGGTGGTAACAGGAGTTGCTTGTTTGACAGTGACCTTCAGTAAGTTGCTTCCCTTCCATCCTCAGTTTATTCATCTTTAAAATGGGAAGATATAATCATGTCATCTATGATAATAATTATAACTTACACTTTAAAATTCTTTATGTATTATTATTTCTATCCTACAGATTAGAAAACGGAGGCACAGAGCAGTGAAGTGAGTTACCCAGCATCACTTAGCAGGGAGGTGACCGAGTGTGTGCACCTGGCATGCAGTTATTGTTTAATTAATGACTGAGTCACTTTGGTGGTGACTATTGATGTTGTTATTCTTGTTATTGTTATTGTTGTTAAAATGGGTCTAGCAACATCACATGCAGATAACATCACTACTGTGTGCTCCTGATTGGAAGTTTGCATCACCTTGGGCTGCAGATAGAAGCAGAAACTTGTCTCAGCATCCAGAGGCTATTAGGATGCAGGAGGTGGCCATGGTATCCTTTCAAATTCCTTGCTATCAACCAGCATAGGCTAGTGTATACACAATTTGGCTAAAACTGTGCCCCTGTAAGTCCCACTTCCCTAGAGTTCCACAAGGGAATGCTGGGATTGTTCCTCCTTCAAGAGACTCCAGCAGAAAACCAACCCTTCCAATGAAGTGATCACTGGATTCCAGAGCTCTAGGGGTTTTCTAGATTCTTGGGCCTCCTTCAGAGGCTCCTTTGGGTGGGAAAAATGGGGGAAATGTGGACAAGTTTGTAGGATCTTAGGACTGACATAACAAAGTACAACAAACGGAGTCGCTTAAGCAACAGAAATGTATCATCTCACACCTTTGGAGGCTGGAAGTCTGAGGTCAGTGTCTGTGGGGGCCCACACCCTCTGAAGACTCCAGGGAAGGACCTTTTCCAAGTTTCTTTCCCGACTTCTGGAAATTCCTTAGTTGTTGCTGAATAACTCCAGTCTTCACATGGCATTCTCCCTGTACATGTCTCTGTGTCCACATTGTCCCTTTTTATAAGGACACCAGGCATATTGAATTAGAGGCTCACGCTACTCCAGTATGACCGCCACTTATCTAACTACCTCTTCAATGAACCTGTTTCTAAATAAGATCACATTCTGAGGAACTAGAGATTAGGATTCCAACATACAAATTCGGGGCTGTGGGAGGCAGGAGGGGCACAATTCATCTCGTAATATCAGACGCGGCAGACGCAGCAAGCTGATAGCCAGCAGCAGCTCAGCCTGTGCTTCCAGCTCTGGGCAGAGCAGAGGACAAAGGGAACTAGGGGGAGCTTCCGCAGCCAGGCCAGAGTGGTGCGGATCTGACTGCTCCTGAAACCAACAGCTCCATTCTCCCCGGGATAGCAGCATGAGAGGAAGCATAGCAATAACTAAACTTCAAAAACCACCCAGGGAGGCAGCATGGGAGAAGTGAAGAAATAAATGGCCCAGCTGCCAAGTAATTCACTGAACGTGGCCGTCCTTGCAGGCATCACAGTAACTTCAGTATTGGAAAAGTGAATTAAATGAGAATGAGAACCCGCTAACGTGTTGTTAGCTCACTGTTACAATGCAGTGTGACATTTACTTTAAAAATCATGTGGAAGTGGTTAACAAATTCTATTACAGCATTTACAGAACTTCAGTGCAGCTGCTTTTCCCTGAAAGGGAGGTGTAAAGCCATTGAGCCGAGCTCAGCAACAGTACCCAGAATGTGTAGCACAGGCAGCGGGCAGAGGGAGACGACACTGCATGCTGGGTCTGAGTGACTTAACCTTTCGGAGTTTCACTGTCCTTACCTGGAAAAATAGGATAGCGACAATGCAATAACACATGTCAATGTGCATCGCAGCCCACAGGGCAGACGGTGTGTAAAAAGGAGAAAACATAGGAAATAAAATATTAAAAGGTGTATAAACTTAGATAATTCACATAGAAAATTCTGCCTTTTCTCCATGTGGACTCATGATTTTGAGCCAAAGCATCTGCTGTGCCTCAGTTTCTCCTTCACCCCAAATATTATTAAAATTAGTAGAAATCAAAGCCTTTGATGTGTTGAAGGGAGATGATTTCTGAAAAACTGCAATATGCAAACAAAGGCATTCTGCAAGCATTTATACTTTACTCTGCATATACTCCCAAATGTTCAAAGAAATGGAAGAATTTCCATATAATTCCTGTAAGAGGCTGAATAGTGCTAACATCCAGCAGCCAGGTCAGTTTCTCAAAGACCAGAGTCCTTCAAAGCACATTCAGTAGATGGAAAGAACTAAGATCAACTTGACTTAACAGGTGTTTGGGTCTCATGGATCATGAGAACCCTGATCATTTGGCTAGTCAGGGTGAGATAAGATCATGCCTAGTTATGTACACGCAAAGTAGTGTACCGGGGAGAGGACAAAGTTTACGGGGCCCCACAAACTAGGGTGGGACAGGGGAGGCAAGAAGAAAAACTGCAGGACAATGAGGAGACCCAGTTGAGCCCCTAAAGACTTTACTACTTACTTTTCATGTCTGCCTAGTTCCTCTCCTTTAAAGCACCCCTATTTCACAGACATATTGTGAATACAGAGCAAGAGAATCAAAGCAAAAGTGTTATAAAATGTAAAAGGCCCAGTGCAATTGAAGGAATGATTACAAGTCTCCAGCGAGCCCTCTCCAGGCTTTCTGCAATCAGTGGAATGGTTCGAAGGCCATGATTAAATCTATGCATCCAACTCCTCCTCCTTTCCTCTCTCCCCACTTTCTCAGCAATGTGGTCCCTGCAGTTTAGGCAGCATTCAATATTGGCAGGATTTTAGGTGCTCATGTTGCTGTAAATTAGCCCCACTCTGCTCCTCAGATCAGAATGTCACTTAAATCCCCCAGCGGAGACCTGAGGGACCCCTTAGATAGCTCGTGGTTCCAGAGATTGTGGGGTGGACAGGGTGGCCTTACCCAACCCAAAACATCTCGTCAGCTAACATGGTATCTCAAAGATACCGAAATTCCAGATTCATCCCAAATGGATTTGGCTAGAATCCCCATTCTACATGCCCAACTTTTTAAAAGATAAGTACCTATCTTTGAAATACTAACTCAAGTTGGTTTGTTTGCTTGTTTGTTTATTTGTTTTTCTTGCCTTTTCCTTAAGTCCAGGTCTGGATTGAGACCTTGGGAGAATGCAGAATGAGCAGGGACCAGGTTGCTTCCTCAGACTAGATGAAGATTCTCAAAGGTGACTTAGCAGGGAAGGGAAGAGTGTGCAGGTGTTGGTGTAACCTGCCTGCTGAGAAGGAGAAGCAGGAATAGAATAATCCCTATGAGCCTGAGTGTCAAAGGCTAGATGGAGCCTGAGATGGCCCATGAAATTTCTCCAGGCTGGCACAGCCTTGGCACACTAGGCTGATAGCTGTGCATACTAGAAGGACCTGGAATAAGAAGAAGAAGAAATGGTGCAGCCAATAAAGCTCCCTTCAGCAGCAATCCATATGGACCAACCACCAAAGGGCTGAAGGGAATGATGGATACCCCAGCAGAGAGAAGTGTGGACAGATGACACAAGGGCATCATGCCCCTCCCTTAGGACTTCCTAAGTCTCCTATTATTTCAGTGAATTCCAGAGGAAAAGAGGATGCTGAATGAAATAAAGTTTCTATCACTCCAGCAGGGCATGATGAGAAAATGGAACTACAATAGAAAAATAAAGTTAGATGTCTCTCACACACTCAGGTTTGCAGACTGAGGCTCATTCAGAAGGAAAG
Source organism: Mandrillus leucophaeus (assembly GCF_000951045.1). Classification (NCBI taxonomy): domain Eukaryota; kingdom Metazoa; phylum Chordata; class Mammalia; order Primates; family Cercopithecidae; genus Mandrillus; species Mandrillus leucophaeus. The sequence goes on from NW_012103243.1 coordinate 1,721,953, forward strand.
CAATGGGCTGTCATTCCTCTTTCTTTTATTTTTATTATTTTTCTCTCTCTATCATCGACATCTCCTTTTTTGAAAAAAAGGATGTTGAGCATGCAGGAACAGAAAATGAAATGTAGGTGTGGCCATGGAGGTCAGAGCAGAGACATTGCCAATTGCCGTTGGCAGACAATACCACCAAATGGAATTCCAGGGTTTCGTTGCCCTTCTGGAAGTGATGATGTTCAGGGGTTGCAAGCGCCCATCCCTGCCCTATGTGCTGCATCTGACTGCCCAGCGCCTGACACTCCACCTTTCCCCAGTCTCTCCGGCACGTTGGGCTTCTCCATCTTTTCCCCTCCTAGCCATCTGTTCCTGCTGCTCCAGCAGTCTCCCTGCTCTCTCCCCGCCAGGGCCTGTCTGAGCAGGAGGGTGTGAGGGCCTCTGATGAGGTGGGCCTCGGCCCCTCCATCACTAGCAGCCTCGAGGAGAGCACCAGCTGTCTGGCTTCATTTGCATTTTTCTCTCCCAAATAATGAAATTAGCCATGAGTTTCCTGAGGTGATGCAAGACGCAGATTTAGGCTAGACGTGTCAGTGTGTGATAGAGAGGGAAGGGGAAGGTCAGGGAAATATTTTGATAACCACTTTGCAGCGCTAAAACAGAAGGAAAACAACACAAATGTTACTGGAGATGGACTTTTTAGCTCAGAGGAAAGTTAGATGAGGCTTTTAAAAGGTAATTTCCCACTCTCTGGGATGAAGGCACAAACATTTTATGAACAAACAGAAAGGGATGCCAACTAAGGCTGACGCAGCTCTCGTTACTGAACGTTTCTTTGGCCACATACAAAATTGTCCTAAAATGCCAACATTTGCTGAGCTGCATAGGCCAGGAAGCCAGACACTGCTGCAAAACCCCAGTGAGGTACAGAAGCTGACTGCCTTTTCCTCTGAACTATCATTTCAGCCTTCCGGATGGCAAATAAAGCAAGACTCTGCTTCATTCATCATGAAGATTCTGTTACCAGTTCACTGAATGGTTCTCACATTTGTCATCTGTTTCTGATATTTTTAAACTAATTAATTGATTATCATCTTTGAGGCAAATAAACAAACTCTTGGTTCTATTTTGAGGCAAGTTCATATATAAGGATTTTTAAAGATCCTGATATTATCCACAGGCTCACAAAGTTGTTCAAATGACCCTCTACAGTGGCAGACAAAATTAGACCCTCAGATGGATAGACAATGAACTAAATACTTCACACAGGTTAGATGCCATCTCTCTTCTACTTACAATGAAATTTAAATTCCTTCCCAGAGTTTGAAAGCCCCTATATAATCTGGCCCCTGACACCTCTCTAACCCCCTCTACTTCTCTTTCTTTCATGCATTCATCCATCCATTCACCAGTTTATCAAATATTTTTGAGTGCCTTCTGTGTTCTGGGCACTCTCCTAGGTACATGGAGTATAACAAAATCATGATTTCTGTGTTATGAAGCTTAAACTTTACTGTGGGGGCAAGACAGACAATAGTCCTCATACACATAAGTAACTGAATTTTATAGTGTGTTAGACGCTGACTGCTATGGGAAAAAATAATTAAGCAGCGTAAGAGAGACTGAGCGTGACGGGGGTTGTTATTTAAGATAGGATGGTGGGAGTAAGTTGCACGGAGAAGGGGACCTTTGCGCAAAGGCTTGAAGGAAGTAAAGAGTGAGCCAGGTAGAGCTCAAGGGAAGGCAGCAGCAAGCCTGAGATACTAAGGAGGAGGACAGAGGCCATTGTGGCCAGAGCAGAGTGAGAAAGGGACAATGTGGTAGGAGAAGAAATCCAAGAGGCCATGGGGACAGATGGCACGGGGCTGTACGTGCTCCCTTAGGGATTTTGCCTCTTACCCTGTGGAAGGTAGGGAGTCTACACAGTGTTGTGATAAGATCTTATTCAGTATTTTTTTTTTTGTCATTTTTATCCTTCTGTTTATCTTCAAAAACACACAAAAATGTGAAAGTGGCTTACAAAAATTCACTTTTAAAATACTTTTCAAAATATCTTTTGTAAGTGAGGAAACTAGAATAAAAGGAAAATCAAGGCAGGCAAAATAAAATTATATCAAAGGTAAACATAAATCACAAAATGCATGCAAATGTGAATTAATTTGGGAGCTAGAGGTGAGTTGCAATTTGCATCTGAGTTTCATAGCTGGTAAAGCAAAGTCAAGAACACAATCAGGTAAAAGATATATAATAAACCATTGTTCTGGGGAAGCATAATCTGGTTTTGGTCCTGAGACATGAAAACATTTTCCCAAGGTTTTAAAAAGGGATGATCATGAGGTATATCAGATAGCATCCTTCATAACATCTTCATAGTAACAGTTGATACAATCACAAATTCCATGACCTCAGTAGACAACAGTGACACAAACTGAAGCAATATAACTTATATTTTAATAGGACCATTCTGTTCAAGGAGCTGAGAGCAGACTGTGAGGAGGTAAGGATAGAGTATTAGGAGGTGATTGCATTCATCCAGGGACATGGTATCTTAGAGGGTTATGGCAATCGAGGTTGCAAATGGTGGTTATATTCTTGGTATATTTTAAAAGGATGGTGTGTTAGTTTCCTTAGGGATGCTATAACAAATTGTCAAAAATGTGGTGGATTAAAATAAGAGAGATAAGCCAGGTGCAGTGGATCGTGCTTGTAATCCCAGCACTTTGGGAGGCTGAGGTGGGCGGATCACTTGAGGCGAGGAGTTTGAGATTAGCCTGGTCAACATGGCAAAACCCCGTCTCTACTAAAAATACAAATAATAATAATAATAATAATAATAATAATAATAATAAGAGAAATGTATTCTTTCATAGTTCAGGAAGTTAGAGGTACTAATTAAGGTGTCAACAGGATTGATTCCTTCTAGAGGCTCTGAGAGAGAAACCATCCCTTGCCTTTCTCCTAGATTCTAGTGACTGCCATCAATCTTTGGT
>NW_012103243.1:1724971-1735653 GCF_000951045.1 Mandrillus leucophaeus
TAAAATAAGAGAGATAAGCCAGGTGCAGTGGATCGTGCTTGTAATCCCAGCACTTTGGGAGGCTGAGGTGGGCGGATCACTTGAGGCGAGGAGTTTGAGATTAGCCTGGTCAACATGGCAAAACCCCGTCTCTACTAAAAATACAAATAATAATAATAATAATAATAATAATAATAATAAGAGAAATGTATTCTTTCATAGTTCAGGAAGTTAGAGGTACTAATTAAGGTGTCAACAGGATTGATTCCTTCTAGAGGCTCTGAGAGAGAAACCATCCCTTGCCTTTCTCCTAGATTCTAGTGACTGCCATCAATCTTTGGTACTCCTCACCTGGGGCAGCGTTACTCCAGTCCCTACTTGTGTCTTCATTCACATTGGCTTTTTCTCTGTGTCTCTATTTCTTCTCCTCTTCTTATAAGGACACTAGTCATTGGATTCAGGGCCCACTCTAATCCATTAGGATCTCGTCTCTATCCTTAAATAATTATATCTGCAAAGATGCTACCTCCAAATAACGTCATGTTCTGAAATTCTGAGTGGACATGGGTTTTGGAGGGGACACTACTCAAGCCGCTTGAATGCTGCCATTGCTGCAATCTCTAGAGATAAGGGGTAAGCAGCAGACAGCAAGGTGTGATGGAGAAGGGGCAGAGATCCAACAGGGTTTCCCTACAGGATGAATGAGAGGCATGAAGGAAAGAGAGGAATCAAAGATGACCTAGGGTTTTCAGCCTAAACAACTGGAAAAATGGAGTTGTCACTTACTGAGAGGGCGTGGTTATAGGAGGAGCAGATTTTGGTTTGCAGTGGGAGTAGTATAAAAAGTTTTGTTTGGGGCATGTTCAATTCAAGATATCTTTAGACATCCAAGTAGAGATGTCACATACACAATTAGATATGCAGTTGTCTGAAATGGCTTGTCTTGATGTCATCATGGACATATTTCATGTGGAATAGAACATTTTAAGTCTTTTTATGTTTTGGGAAGCCAAAAGTACAAGATGCCTGCAGAATGCCCCGTAGATCATGCCAACCTCTGTCATTTTCACAGACTGCCAAGCTTACCTGGGAAATTTAGGAGCTTGCTACTGGCCGCTTTCAAGTTCTGCCATGTACTATGTGGCTTCAGTCAAGTAACTAACCTTAGGCTCAGTTTTCTCATTCATAAAATGGGGATGAAAAAATACCAACCTTAGAAGAGTGCTGTAAGATTTATGTTAGATAACATATGTAAAGTGCTAGTGGACACTAAATAGAAAGTTGTCTGGGGTGATACTTTCTGACAGTGAAAGCATCTAGATTTTGCTGATTTCTGCACTACTAGAGGGAAGGGCCTGGCCATTTTTACCTTCAGGACTCATTCCATGTTGTGGATCATATTTCCAGGTGGAGTTAGAGTAAATTTATTGGACATACAGGGAGGAGATATATATATATATATATAGCTGACCTTTGTCTAGGCAGGGTCCCAACAAGCATTATGCCCAAATAAGGATATTCAGAAGGAATTGATTTGCAAAGAGACTAATTACAAAGGTGTGGATAGGTCGAGGGGACTGTTTAGCAATACTTTGAGAATCAAGGGTTAGCTATAGCAGAGCAGCCATCACTTCCAGGCTCAAAAGAAGGAAAGACGAAGAAGTTATTGGAATCTTGAAGAGAAAAGAGTCGTACAGAATTGCCCTCTTTAGAGGAGCAAGGACTTTCTGTAGAGGTGACTCATGGGGAACCAGGAAAATTCGTACTGTGGTTCATTTTCCTCCTTCCCTCGATTTGTGATAAAATTCTAGCACTGTCGTTGAGGGAAACCAACCAGACACTGGAGGACACTGGATCTCATTGCTTTAGTCTCTAGAGGTAAGGGCTGAGGAGCAGAGAGCAAGGTGAGATGCAGAAGGAGCAATGGAAGCTATTCAGCACAGGCTTCTTCTACTTACCATAAACCCAATGCAGGGGCTTGCTAAAACTCCCTACACTTTTCAAGCCTAAAAACTGTTCAGCTGTGTTAGACTGTTCTCATACTGCTATAAAGATACTATCTGAGACTGAGTAATTTATCAACGAAAAAGGTTTAATTGACTCACAGTTCCACATGGCTGGGGAAGCCTCAGGAAACTTACAATCATGGCAGAAGGCAAAGAGGAAGCAGGCACCTTTCTCACAAGGCAACAGGAGAGAAAGAGAGAGAGGAGGGGAAACACCAGACACTTATCAAATGAGCAGAACTCATGAGAACTCACTCACTATTATGAAAACAGCATGGGGGAATGCCCTCATAATCCAATCACCTCCCACCAAGTCCCTCCCTTGACACATGGGGATTAGAATTCGAGATGAGATTTGGGTGGGGACATAAAACCAAACAACTTCACCAGCCTAGTATTTGTTCTCTTACATAGTGTGATTTTGGTTTTTCTTTCCTCAAAAGAGAATTTTTTTTTTTTTTGAGATGGAGTCTCGCTCTTGTCACCCAGGCTGGAGTATAGTGGCACAATGTGCTCACTGCAACCTCCACCTTCCGGGTTCAAGCAATTCTCCTGCCTCAGCCTCCCAAGTAGCTGGGACTACAGGCACCCGCCACCATGGCCAGCTAATTGTTGTATTTTTAGTAGTGATGGGGTTTCACCATGTTGGCCAGGGAGGTCTCAAACTCCTGACCTCAGGTGATCCACCCGCCTTAGCCTCCCAAAGTGCTGGGATTACAGGCATGAGCCACCGTGCCTGGCCCTCTTTTCTCAAATTTTAGAAAAGGATAGCAAAGGACTGAGGATTGGTGCAGTAGAAGCAGGATTCCACCCCTTCATCCCCTACTTTGCCCTCCTCCCATCCCCCCACTCCATGTCTGTCTCCAGATTGGTCTGTGCTGCTGCTCGCAGTACAGTGGCCTCCTGGGGGCAGCACCAGCCTTGTTCTTTTATATATAATTCCAATTTTACCATAATGCAAGTTTACCAGCGTCCTTGGACAGGTTGTTTAACCTCTCTGGGCTATAGCTTCTTCATCTGTAAAGTAGTGGTCATAATACCAACTTCGCAAGGTTGTGGTGAGGATTGGAAGTCGGTGTGAGAGTCAGTTAACAGAGTTTCTGGTTGAGAAGAGGCATCTCTGTGGAGCAACAGCGGCAGCCATTAAGCACAGGACAAGCCTGGATTTGGGTAGCATCACTATTTAATAATGGAATCCTGTTGTTTGTCAGGACACATCATCACAATGCAAAAGGAAAAATCTGGAATATAAAATGACAGTTTCTTGATATGCAAAGATATCTAAACTAACTTTGTGGATATTAGTTGTATTAAAATATAGGATAAGTGATATTGCAAGAATAGGATGCACTCTATAATATTCCCCTTGAAGAGGTCATTGCTAGATGCTCAAATAGTATTAGCACAGACTAGCGTGCTTCGGGACCTCTCTAATATTTTGGTGCCTATTTCTATTCAAGGACGTAAACTTTCCTATGTGGTAGCATGGAAGAAAATTTGCTTTAAATATCATGTTTCTCCTATAATCATTTTGGAATGTGGATTAAAGGTAATATTAATGATAAGGTTCTATTTGATCGAGACAAACTTTAGTATTTTTCCAAATCCCATTCATGGAATTCTTGGATTTAACTGTACTCCTCCAGTACTTTATTAAGCACAGGTGCTGAATGAACATCATAACTGAGCATACAGTTTCCTGGGGTACATCTAAGAGGACACGACTCTGTCCACCAGGGAGTGAGATCTTTCCCTGGTTTTCTCTTTCCTCCCTCTGCTCTCCTCCTGCCTTATTGTCATCACTGGGAAAGAAGATTTCTTCTTGACAGCTCTTCATGTCAGTCAAAAGTCTAGGTCAGACACTTATCAATTGACCCAGTGTTAAGGGTAGACACTCATTTCAGCATCTGTCAATAGCTTCTTTTGATCCATTTAGACCAGAGCCTGCATTCCTGCCGTGATTTATATGGAAGCGTGCATAGACTTTTAAAGACAGGGAAACATTTCTAGAACTCTAGAAATCAGCTGATGTGTATGCTGCTGCTTCTGTTGCACTCAAACAAAGAAATCTAAGAGAGAAGATTAAGCCTGGGGAATAATCCCGAGACCTTCAAAGATCCTGACTACAGTGTCTCACCATGAAGCTGGACACTCTCCAAGGCCAGGATATGGAAGACTGGAGTTCATGCTGCACACCTTGCTTGTGGTCTCACACACTCATCAGGCTGGAAAGACCTCTACCAAGTTAGTTGAGCTAATTCCTGGGTTACCAGGCTGTGGAGCTGCGTTTCCAGGGGACAGAAACCACAGCTAACCTATAAACTCCCTTGGAAGAGTGTGTGAGGTTACAGGAAGTGGGGCCAGTATGGGATGTCCCTGTGGACCAGCATGGCCTGCCCTCCCCTCCGATTTGGCAAAGGATCAACGGAGACTTCCCCCTCGAGCTCAGGTGTCTTTTCACCTCCACATCTCCCTGGTTCCTAACAGGGATAATGCACATTTTTCTTTCCCAGGTGTTTGTCACAAAGCTGCCAATCCCTCCCTACTTGTGAGACAGGAAAAGAAATGTGAACATGTAAGAAATTCAGAGGGGCCGAGGAAATTTTCCTGACATGCTCCTGCTGTGACACCACGGCAGTTGAAGAAGGCCTGTCATTGGGCTGTCAACCTTTAACCTCCCCCAGACGTATTTTGAAATGATGTGAAAAGAATTGCTGTGCTGTACCACCAGCTCCTTCCAGCTCTGCATGTCTGTCCTTGATGTCAGTCAAAAGTAGTTAACTGGCACCCATGGTGCCTTAAAAAAAAACCTCTGCCAAATATCAGTAATGACTGTAGTTAGGAAGACTAGCTCTTGTCAAGTAATGACTTTTTGACATAAGGTATTGTTTACCTAGGCAACGTTCTCTTACTTGCATTTTAATGAGCCTAATTAATAATAAGTTAGGAGTCCTCAGCTATTTCTTCACAGCTGGACCATATGCACTAATTACACTGAATGTGCAAACCTAAAATAATCCATTTAGTCAGAAGAAATAGTTTAAATATAGAAAAAAGCTTGATTTATGTATATTTCTTCTTCTTCCCCTTTATGATGTCAACTGTGATATCACAGCAATTTGCAAACAATTAAGGCAGATATCACCTCTAAAATGTAGGTTTTCTTTGTGGTTTTTGGTTGATGTTTTCATTTGTAAAAGTTTCCAGAGTTTGTATGAGGAATTGATTGATAGACTTGCTTGGTCAAACCAGAATAGTTCTCGGGTTGGAGAATAAACACCAGAGGTAGCAAAAGGTAGTTTCTCAATGAAACTATTTTACTTATAACAAATAAATAACCTCCAAAGGGACATTTTGGAGCTTATAAGAGCCTTTTATGTATTGTATAAAGCATGCTTTTATGAGCTTCCCTTAATATTAAGTTTCTAGTTAGCTTTTAAGCAATCCTCAATATAATCTTAGGAACCAAAATAAGTATATGCAATCAGGGCAAGACAACAACTCCAAAGAAGAAAAGCCCCAAGTCACTAGACAGAGTTTCCAAGGGTGACACAACAACTCTGTTCTCACCCTCTACCTGTCACAAAAGTACAGGGTACCCTTGCAGAAACAGTCTTTGGGAAAGTGCAGGGAACACTATTTTTCCAGAGAGAGTTTAGTCTTATCAAAAACTGGTTGCAGAGAGGTGGAAACTTTAGTATAATTATTTGACTCTAAAGTATTGGTACTGTCACAAGGATATGATGAGCTGAGGTGCAGCTGTTAAAGGAAAGATAATCTGTGATTTAATATATCATTGATCCCTTGAGCACAGTTTTTTTTTTTTTTTTTTTTTTTTTCAAAATAAACTGTGCAGTTTGCTTTTAGGTTGTGGAAAGATCCTGCAGGAAATGTCGTGAGGAATGCTTCAGGGAAGGCATTGCTCCAAATTCCTACCAGGATTCTCCTAGAAGTCACGCTGCAAACTAGAGCACTAAGGCCGCTAACTACATTAAATGGAAGAGAGAGGAGTTTCTGGCATCGGAGCTGTATTAAGAGACTTCATTTTTAGAGTGACTTTTGGACTTCACCAGGTCCCCATCCACCCATGTTTTAACAAGACATAGTTCAAAGCAGTCAGAGACGATCTGAGCTAATTGGTTGATTCAGCAAGAAACCTGGGAAAAGGTGGTGCTGAGGTTGGAGGCATCAGGCTGGCAGGGTTAGCAGATGCTCTCCAGAAAGGGCCTTGGAGTGGAGGTGCACCCTGCCAGGCACCATATGTGTGACGGACATGACGGAGAGTGCAGGATGCCTGAACGAAGGTGACAGCCCAGCTCTCATTCGCAGAAAAAGAAATTTCCCTTGGAGTAAACACGAGTGAAAAAATGTCCACAGAGTGTGCACATATTCAGGCTGGTGGCCACTTGGCAGAATTTTCCCTGCTGTAATCTCCTTCACTAAGGAGGGAAACCTATACTATTTTCCATTACAGGACACCTGTCCCAGTTGTCTTGCAAGGCTCTTCAAGACTGCAGAGTAATGACAGAATATTGAGATGCAATCACCAGGAACATTTGGGAGCACATTGCCAGCACATTCACGGATATTCCCTCCTTGAATATGTTGAATCCTCACGTTATCCCAGGTGAGACAGACATACAGTTCATTGACAGTGGAGCTGGAATTCAGACTCATGGCTTCCTGACTCCATAGCCAGTGTTGCTTTCACTGCCTTCTTGGGTTTAAGCCAGAAGAACTTGGGAAAACAGAATCAAAATGTATTATGTTGAAAACTGCCATTCCTTTCTAATGGAACAGATGTCATTCTGTGAGAGCATTTGCCGGTCCTCAGATATCCCAAGTTTCCCCCTCCCTGCCCCTGCCGAGAACGTCTTCCTTGCCACTGCATTGAAAACCTACTGTTTGAGACCACCCCACTTGATTCTGTCTCCTATACCAAGAGAAGATTCTTAAAAATCTAAATGCTATATAGATACATATTATTTCAGTACAGGTAGGTGGATGGAAGTCAAATACAAGTTTGTGAAGATTGAACTTGCCAAAAGAACTTCAACTCCTTATTGGGTGTGGCTTTCAAATAGAAACCATTATTGTCTTATTTGTACTCACCACAACCACAAAACATTTGGCAAGCACACTTGATTGTAGAAGAAGGGTATGGCAAGAGAGGTCTCAGAGGCAGGTTGTCTGACCCTAGGAGCTCACCATCTTTACATCTGAAGAAATAGACTGCTATGAGAGATTTGTCAGTCTTCTCAACAAGGATGTTGAGTCATTGCAGTCATTGCAGATGATTGGACATCAGAAACACCTCCTGAGTCATCATTTCCATTGCTCGACATTGACTGGTGTCATCGAAACTGTTGACCCATTTAGGCTTACAAGTTGCTGAGTAGACAATGCTCGCTTTATTCACTTTATTCCCCAGTATACTTTTCAAGGTAACAGAACTAGTAGATATGACTGGATAGAATGAATCTTATTTATTGACATGAAAGGTTGGCAGTCAGAGCTCTGGCACCCACCAATACTGCCCCCAACTCCCTCCCAAACAGCCTGCAGCACCAGCTTCTTACCCAGCTTCCCCTGCCTTTGGGGTCAGTCTGAGTTAGCGCCAGGGTAAGTATTAACTCTATGTGATCCTGGGATCTGCAACATACAGAGAGAAGTTATCCTGGGATTGGGACCAAACTGGAATACATCTTCTTTAATCTCAGCTGGAGGCTTCAGGATGTCACTTAATTAATACCCAGGCTAGAATTTTCACTCTGGATTCACACCCTTGGGCCAATCTGAACTGGAATAATTCTCCAGAATTGAGACGAGACGGCTATGACCCTGGCTCTGTTTAGAGCATGTTCTGATCCTGGGATAGATCTTGAGTCCCACTCCCTGCCTTTACTCAGGCTGTTCCCTTCTCTGGGAATTTCTCCCCACCTCCACACTCATTTGCCTTATTTTATTTTTCGAAATAGAGTCTCACTTTGTCACCAGGCTAGAGTGCAGTGGTGTGATCTTGGCTCACTGCAACCTCTACCTCCTGGGTTCAAGCAATTCTCATGGCTCAGTCTCTAGAGTAACTGGGGCTACAGGTGCGCGTCACCATGCCTGGCTAGTTTTTGTATTTTCAGTAGAGATGGGGTTTCACCATGTTGTTCCAGGCTGGTCTTGAACTCCTGACCTCAGGTGATCCGTCCACCTCAGCTTCCCAAAGTGCTGGGATACAGGCGTGAGCCACCACGTCTGGCCACTTGCCAAATTTTTTATTTGAGACCTAACTTTTAAGATCCATGTTTAATTCTATCTCCTATCCAGAATCCTTCCCAGTCCCCTAGTTGCAAATATAAGTTTATCTTTTTTTGAATGACATCCCTACCTGCCTCTGTATGTTTTATGACCCCTTTCCTATTGTGTTAGTTGTGCAAGTGGCCACAAATTTAGCAAATTAATGGAACACATATTTATTATTATCTTACAGTTCGGTAGGTCAGAAGTCTGCCCACGGTGTGGCTCATTTGGGTTCTCTGCTTATGGTCTCACTGGGTGAAAGCCAAGGTATCTACCAGGGATACCCATTTCACCTGGGGCTCAAGTCCTCTTCCAAGCTCACTGGTTGTTGGAAGAAATCATTTCCTTCTCACAGTATATATGTGTTTCCCTCCATCTTCAAGCCATCAATGATGTTGAGTCTCTGTTGAGCTTCAAATCTCTGTGAGGTCTCCCTCTGATGCATCTGTCTGCCTCCCTTTCTTTTCCATTCTCATCAGGGGAAAAGCCCTCCTTTTAAGGGCTCACATACTAACATTGGTATGGTCAGCATAATCCAAGATAATCTCCCAATGCTAAGGTCCCTGATTGGTGACATAAATTACAACTGCAAAGTCTCTTTTGCCACACAACATCACATACCCATAGGCATAGCCCCAGAGGGTGAAAGGCATAGGAACCAAAATTCTGCCTATCACACCTATCGAGCAGCCTCTGGTATGGCGCTACCCAGAGAAGGTGGCAGTGAACTGCTGTGGAAACATTGCATTTCCCATTGCCTCTTCCGATTGGCTTTCCTAGAAAATGTCATTTAAATTCTATAAGGGTGTCCCTCAGAGGTCCCCAAACGGCTGAATGTGATCCCAGAAGATTTTAGAACTTCTTAAGTATAAACTAAAAGAATCTTTACACAAGCTAATAAGGCCTAGACTTAAGTCCAGTTCAGCTTCTTAGTAGACGCAAGCTTTCAGGTTTGGGGTCTTCTAGTCTCTCCCTCACCCAGAGTTATAAAGATCATGCAGGGTCACATAGATGAAAGCATCTGAAAACACTAAAATGACACACAGATACAGGAATAGTTTCCTATTGATGTTGTAACAAATCACTATGAATTTAGTGGTTTAACACACCACATATTTATTCTCATACGGTTCTAAAGGTCAGCAGCCTGAAATCGGTCTTACTGAGCTAAAATCAAGGTCTCAGCAAAACTGCATTCCTTTCCGGAGGCTGGAGGGGAGACTCTGTTTCTTTGCCTTCATCAGCATCTAGAAGTTGCTCACATTCCTTGGATCATGTCCCTCTTCCCTTTCCAAAGCCAGCAATGATGGCAAAGTCTTTGCCACATTGCAACGCTCTGACACTGAGTCTTCTTCTGCCTCCTGCTTTCTTTTAAGGACCCTGGTGATGACACTGGGCCCACCCAGAGAGATGATCCAGTATAATCTCCTGATTTTAAGGTCAGCTGATTAGCAAACTTAATTCCATTTGTAAACATAATTCCCCTTTCCCATATAACATAGTCATGGGTTCTGGGGATTACACATGGACATCTCTCAGGGGCCATTACCTATCTACCTACCATGATGATTATGAGACAAATCAGCACTCACCTTCTTTAAGATTGATGTGCCTATCTGGCTCGGTGTTAGGACTGGGACTACTTCAACAAGCTTTTAGAAGCTACTGATAGTACCTTTTTTTTTTTTGTGGCTCCACTCCCAAACCCCTCTCTTGTGGGCAGGCCAAAGCGAGAGCTGCTTTGCAGGTTTTCTACCCTGGGTGTTGCCAGTCTGTTTTCTTGGGGATCTCTCTGTCTCTGGGCCTCCAAGTTTCTCTGTAGCTGCTGGAATCATGCGAAATGCCTGCCACCTCTTCTCTGGGAGTCAGCTTCAGACTATTTCCTATCTTGACCTGATTCTCTTCATTTCTCCATGTAGTTTGCATACATAACCAGTTAGCATAGGTTCTATTTCACATCCTTGCCAACCTATAGAGTGTAAATCTTTTGGCTTCATTCACTCATTCACTAAAACATCTATTGAATGTCTACTATGTGCCACACTAGCACTTACAGTCAACAATCACCAGCCAGACCCTCATTAGACTCTCTCTTAAAATGCGCAGTTGATTCTCATTATGTGTGCTAGTTACATTTCATAAAATTATTGTGAACACGGAATTAGCAAATACTTAACCTTTGCTCCTAGGAAAAATACAGGGTTAGTTTCCTGCAAGCCTCTGGTCATAACATTTTTGTCAACTGATCAATGTATAACCTTGTTTTATGTGTGTTTCTGTTTAAAGATACCATATGCAATATATATTGCTGATTCATTACCATTGAACTGATAGCTAATAACTATAACTTATGCCTGAACAAATCTTATCTAACACACATATTTTCTCTGTAAGCCTCATCTCAGC
>NW_012103243.1:1740241-1740705 GCF_000951045.1 Mandrillus leucophaeus
TGCCTTTCTGCACTGCACCAGCGTTCATCTTACAAATGTGAATTTATGTCTCATGTCTCCCTAAAATGTACAAAACCAAGCTGTGCTCTACCTTGGGCACAGGTCCTCAGAACCTCCTGAGGTTGTATCATGGGTGCGCACCCTCAACCATGGCAAACTTTCTAAATTAACCTGTCTCAAATTTTGGGGGTTCACACTGTACATACCTATGATAAAGTTTAATTTCTACATTAGGCATAGTAAGAGATTAGCTACAATAACTAATAATAGAACAGTTATAACAATATGCTATAATAAACTGTACGTAAATGTAGCCTGTGTCTTCCTCAAAATATCTTGTTGTGCTGTACCATGGGCAACTGAAACAGCCGAAAGCGAAGACTCAGGTAAGGGGGGAAACTACTGTAATTAGATGCCCTCCAGTGGGTTTTGTAAGGATTAAGTACAAATTTATCTTATTTTAT
>NW_012103243.1:1740755-1744439 GCF_000951045.1 Mandrillus leucophaeus
AGAAAGCAAAATCACCTCAAAAGGTCCAAAAATGTGGAAAAGGTGGCAATTGGTGGACTACAAAAAAGCTTTACAGTATATGAGACCTGAAACAAAAAGGTAGACCATCACTTTGACCTCAGCTAAGAATGTGCACTCCAATTTTTCACCACGCTGTGTATGTCCTCAAAATTACATAATGTCACCAAGCATATTGACTTAAGGATTACAAATACATTTTAACAATCAGGTGAATTCATACATGTGGAATTCACAAATAATGAGGATTGACTGTATTTTATTCAAGAAATGGACTTGAAAAAATCAATTAAAAGGCAATATTGTTACAGGTTTCCTCCAAATGTAATACTTTATTTAAAAAAAAAAAGTAAAAAGTATCATTTGTGTTTATATAAAATAAGCCTTTTCAGAAACAGAATTAAACATGCGGCAGATTTGGCTTCTATAGCACTCAGATATCTGAAATCTATTGATTACTTGACTAATTCTTATCATTTCTCTTGGGTTTCTTAGCCAAAATGAGCTCATTTGCCATCTGATCTGCCCTCAATTAATGCATTTTACATTCTCATTCTTTTAGCGTCTCTCAAAGCACGGAGGTCCCCGAGTTCGGTCCAACATGCGCTGCTTTCTCGGGGTGGGTCTAGTGGAGGAGGTTGGACCCACCCCCTGCCTCATGCTTCCTAGCTGGCCTGCCTGGAACTCACAGTGCTCTCCCAATGGAAGAGCCCTGGCAAACCACTCTTCAGAGGGTGATGAGCTGCAGGAGGAGGAAGAGGAAGCCCAAGCTGCTTTGGTTGGGCTCTTTAAGCATAATCCTCAATTGTTCTATTTCTGCATATATGAAATGGGAATTATGCTCACTGCCCTGCCCCGTTTATGGGGTGGCTCTTCTTAGACTGGAATAAGAACATTTTGGAGAAACTTATGCACTGTAAAGAGATATTAAGATTATTAGAATTTATTTGAGCTCATCACTTCTTACTTTCCTCTTCCTATCTCAGGCTTTGCACTCTCAGGAAATAGCTAAAACTCTAATAACCTTACGAGATTATTTGTGAATGGTTCTGGAAAAATGGACGTTAATATAAACCTTTGGACTAAACCATAGGTTGAGGGATTTTTCTTTCCCTTTTATTATGCCCACATGTAAGGGAAGTTGTCTAGGTCTTGACTTCATTTTCCTTATTTCTCAAAATCAAGCTTTTAGGTCTTGAGAGTTAAAAGCGTGCTCTTTTGGCAGCAGTATTTCATAAAACAATAATTCAATGAAATATTTGTCACATTAGGCACTTATTAAACACTCCCACTATGCCAGACCCATGCCTTGCACTGCAGCAGACATAATGTGAATAAAATACCTTTTAAAAAGTAGGAAATCCTTCTTGAAAAAAGTTGGAAATCCTTCTTTTTTTTCTTTCTTTTTTTTTTAATGAGATGGAGTTTCGCTCTTGTTGCCCAGGCTGGAGTGCAATGGCACAATCTAAGCTCACTGTAACCTCCGCCTCCCGGGTTCAAGAGATTCTCCTGCCTCAGCCTCCCCAGTAGCTGGGATTACAGGCATGCACCACCACACCCAGCTAATTTTTTGTATTTTTAGTAGAGATGGGGTTTCACCGTGTTGGTCAGGCTGGTCTCAAACTCCTGACCTCAGGTGATCTACCTGCCTTGGCCTCCCAAAGTGCTGGGATTACAGGCCTTTTTTAACTGCCAGCTAAGTTTACTTTTTAAAAAAGGATTTAGGTAAAGGCAAATTATTTAAGCAAAGAGTGTATGGTGCCTAAAGAACTCTTGGTAACTATTTATAGTGCACCTTTGTCAACCAGGGACACAACAAGCACACCTGCGCCTCAAGTATTTTCTAAGCACAGCATGGGGCCGTGAGAGGAGCTAAGTATGGGAGTCACATAGACATGGATTTAAATCCCAAGTCTCCCACCCACCTAAATCTAGGCTCAGATAAGTTACTCAACCTCTTTGAACTTTAGCTTTTTCACATACCAAATGAAGATACAGAAGTCCCCCATTATTACAAAAGCATATGTTCCAAGACCCCTGTGAATGCCTGAAACTGCGGGCAGCACTAAACCCTATATATGCCATGTTTTTTTTTTTGTTTGTTTTCCTGTGTAGCCATGTGAGGATGGGGACAAGTTCTGAGAAATGCATTGTTAGGTGATTTCTTCACTGTGTGAACATCATAGAGTGTACTTCCACAAACCTAGATGGAATAGCCTACCACACACCCAGGCTATGTGATATAGCCTATTACACACCCAAGGTATATGGTATAGCCTATTGCTCCAAGGCTACAAACCTGTACAACATGTTATGGTATGGAATACTGTTGGCAATTGTAACACAATGGAAAGTGTGTGTGTATCTAAACGTAGAAAACATACAACAAAAATACAGTATTATAATCTTATGGAACCACCGTCATGTATGCAGTTTGTCATTGACTGAAATGTCATTATGTGACACATGACTGTGGTGAAAGGAAAATATCTTGGGCCCCTGAAATCACGAAGCTAAAGGGAAAAGTCAAGCTGGGAACTGCCTAGGGCAAACCTGCCTTTCATTCTATTCAAAATTGCCCCTCTGTTCACTGAGACAAATGCATATCTGATTGCCTCCTTTGGAAAGGCTAATCAGAAACTCAAAAGAATGCAACCAAGCCAAGGGCGAGGTGGCTCATCCCTATAATCCCAGCACTTTGGGAGGCCAAGGCAGGCGGATCACCTGAGGTCAGGAGTTTGATCCTCACCAACATGGAGAAACCCCGGTCCTCACTGAAAATACAAAAATTAGCCAGGTGTGGTGGTGCATGCCTATAATCCCAGCTACTCGGGAGGCTGAGGCAGGAGAATCGCTTGAACCTGGGAGGAGGTCCCCGAGTTCGGTCCAACATGCGCTGCTTTCTCGGGGTGAGTCTAGTGGAGGAGGTTGGACCCACCCCCTGCCTCATGCTTCCTAGCTGGCCTGCCTGGAACTCACAGTGCTCTCCCAATGGAAGAGCCCTGGCAAACCACTCTTCAGAGGGTGATGAGCTGCAGGAGGAGGAAGAGGAAGCCCAAGTTGCTTTGGTTGGGCTTCTTAACATAATCCTCAATTGTTCTATTTCTGCATATATGAAATGGGAATTATGCTCACTGCCCTGCCCCGTTTATGGGGTGGCTCTTCTTAGACTGGAATAAGAACATTTTGGAGAAACTTATGCACTGTAAAGAGATATTAAGATTATTAGAATTTATTTGAGCTCATCACTTCTTACTTTCCTCTTCCTATCTCAGGCTTTGCACTCTCAGGAAATAGCTAAAACTCTAATAACCTTACGAGATTATTTGTGAATGGTTCTGGAAAAATGGACATTAATATAAACCTTTGGACTAAACCATAGGTTGAGGGATTTTTCTTTCCCTTTTATTATGCCCACATGTAAGGGAAGTTGTCTAGGTCTTGACTTCATTTTCCTTATTTCTCAAAATCAAGCTTTTAGGTCTTGAGAGTTAAAAGCGTGCTCTTTTGGCAGCAGTATTTCATAAAACAATAATTCAATGAAATATTTGTCACATTAGGCACTTATTAAACACTCCCACTATGCCAGACCCATGCCTTGCACTGCAGCAGACATAATGTGAATAAAATACCTTTTAAAAAGTAGGAAATCCTTCTTGAAAAAAG